>NW_020837960.1:12563990-12835746 GCF_003676395.1 Aethalodelphis obliquidens | reverse complement strand
CACACACACACACACACACACACACACACACACACACACACACTAGGTCATACTAGATATTTAGTTATAATAGATGTAGTCAAACAGTTTTCCAAAACACTTGTACTAATTTATACTCCTACTGACTCTGCATCTAACTGCTGTGTGTCCTGGTCAATGCATAATATTGTTATACCTTTTCTTCATGTTATACCATTTCCCTCGTGACTAACGATGTTGGACATCTTTTTTTTTTTTTTTTTTAAGACCATTGTTTTATTTTATTTATTTATTTTTGAGGTACGCAGGCCTCTCACTGTTGTGGCCTCTCCTGTTGCGGAGCACAGGCTCCAGACGCGCAGGCGCTGAGCGGCCATGGCTCACGGGCCCAGCCGCTCCGCAGCATGTGGGATCTTCCCGGACCGGGGCACGAACCCGCGTCCCCTGCATCGGCAGGCAGACTCTCAACCACTGCGCCACCAGGGAAGCCCTGGACATCTTTTTATATGCTTATCCGTCATGTCGATATTCTCTTGTGAAGTGCCAGTTCAAGTCTTTGACCATTTTTTTTAAAGCGATTTTTAAATTATATGTAACATAGACAAAATTATTTGTCAATAAATTTTTAAGGAATTTCACGTGTTCTGATTCTTTCCACTGCCAATCACCTTAGTTCCTCCAAATTCATAATCTTCAAGATAAAATAGCCCTTTCAAAAAGAAGTTGTTATGTTAGCCCACAATTCTTTTAGTTGGGCTTCTTTGATCTCCAGGGGAATATGGACACGCTTCAAAATTCCACACCTGTAATCTTTGGGATCCAAATTCCTCAAGCGATTTACTTTAGGACCATGTTTAGGGTCAGGAGATGGATCTGCTTGTTTCTCAATTTGACATCCTCTAAAAATGTGTTAGGTTCAAATCGTATTCACTCCTAAGCCATCACACCCTAGAACAGTACAGATCATTGGGATATGCCAATACCTTTTTAAAATCCAGACACTGTGTTCAAGATACAAGCTTAAAAAAGGAAGCCATCTTTGTTTCATGTCAACATTAAAATTAGAGTACTAAATCAATACAGCTGATAATTTAAAAGCTTAAGATATGAGGGAAATTATCAGCTCTATAGTCCTGGAAGCAATCTTTATGTTTATCAGTACACCCCATCACTTGATTCTCTTTTAGGTATCATGTTCCTTCTTACCTGTATCAAAACTCTTACTGAACAGTGAGTTCTGGGTTGCAAAAAAGGATTTATTTTTGCCCCTGTCTAGAAGTCTTTGTCGAGAAATCAAACAAACACAAGTGCTATTGACCACCTTTTAATTGGGTTGCTTTTCTTGATTAGTAGCGGTTATTTATTTAGATACAAATACTTTTTTGCGTAGAGTATAGGTAGTGCAGATATATATAGTCTTGCAATTTGTGGCTTGCCTTTTTACCCTTAATAGGTGTCTTTTTTTTTTTTTTTCTCCATATGATAGTCTTAACTGCTCAGATATCTGGGGTCAGCTGGGGGTTATCTGGTGATCTTGACAAGCCTTAGTCACAGCTGGTGGTTTGTTAGCTGATGGTTGGGGTGCCTATATAGTTACTATTTGTGGTACTCCTCATTCTTTTTTTTTTTTTTTTTTGCGGTACACGGGCCTCTCACTGCTGTGGCCTCTCCCATTGCGGAGCACAGGCTCCGGACGCGCGGGCTCAGCAGCCATGGCTCACAGGCCCAGCCGCTCTGCGGCACGTGGGATCTTCCCAGACCGGGGCACGAACCCGTGTCCCCTGCATCGGCAGGCAGACTCTCAACCACTGCGCCACCAGGGAAGCCTGGTACTCCTCATTCTTTAGCGTAGATCTATCTTTCCATCTGATACCATTTTCCTTTTGCCTGAAAGACTTACTATAACATTTCTTGTAGTGAGGGTCTGCTGGAGATGACTTCTTTCAGCTCTGTGTGTCTGAAAAGATCTTTATTTTACCTTCCTATTGGAAAGATATTTTTGCTAGATAAGTAATTCTAGGTTAACAGTTTTCTAAAAATTTTATAGTATTTTAAAGATGTTGCCCCACTGTTTTCTTATTTGCATTGTTTCCAAGAGAAATCTGCTGTCATTTTGTTCCTCTATATAAAATACCTTTTATCTCTGACTGCTTTTAAGATTTTCTCTTTTTCACTAGCTTTGAGCAATTTGATCATTATGTGCCTTGGTATTATTTTCTTACTTTGTTTTATTGTCCATTGAGAGTATATGTAATGAACCTTTTTTTTAAATGGTCTTTGTTTTCCTATGCATAGTTTACATAAGTATGTGCTCACATAAGTATTTGTTTCCTCCTAAGAGTAGTAATTGCTGTGGTTTGAGAGGGCGCTTGATTTGAGCTAGCCGTGAAATTGTGCTTGGTCTATGATCTTTAAGTTTATCCTCCTGTAATGTGACGAGAATAATACCTGTCTAATCTATTTTAAGGAGTTACCATGAAGTTTAAACAAGAAACAAGGTAGTATATTTGTAAAAGCGTCAGAAACTTTAAGGCTACTTACAATTAAGGAGATAAGAGTTAATGCACATTGTAAAGTCTAAGGAGCATTTTATCTTAATGTATAATAGGAATGAAAGAATGCTGCCAATTAAATTCACTTGCTGTTGATTGTACAACATAGCCCAATTTCAGAGGGATTACATTATGGGAGGAAATGTGCAATTTGGAATTGATAAAGTATGGTATATTGTGGTATGTTATCCTTTTAAAGTTCTACTTTGGAAGCCATTGAATTTATTTTATTCTGGTCTCTTTAATGTACTAGGTGACAGGTGATTGACAGCTAAATTTATTTTGCATTCAGTAATCTTTTGCAAATTTTTCTTGAAAGGTCAGTGCCTTTTATGTTAAGAATTGCATTTTTCTTACTCCAGCAAGATGAAGGGGATGGCCAGACATTCACAGATGGCAAAAATCAGAAGTCCTGGCAAACGTCACAAATGGAAAAATGGTCGTGCTGGACAGAGAGCAGCCATGGGGTCAGGCAATCCCTTGTGTGGTTCGAAGCCTGAAAGTACACCCGAGGCAAATTCAGACCCTCTGGGTGTTTTGGTAAACACCGATTCCGGTAAGCTAAATAAGAAAACACCGTGTTTTTAAGAGTATAGCCAGTGATGCAGAAATTGATTCTTCACATCCTTGTTTGGGGAGAGTTTAATGGCAAAAAATGTAAAAAGGTAGAATGATGCTTTTGTTCTTAATAGGAGTGTTTTGTCAAAAATCTTGTTAAAGACATTTTTTCTGAATCTTGGGAATGAATGCATGAGGCAGGCAGAATGTGGGAGAAAGATTATATTTATTGGATAATTTCCTTAGTATCATATAATCTTGGAAATTTTCTTAAGATTATTTTGAATGTATAGATGTTGTGGATTCAGATTTGCACCATTATGTGAATTTTCCCACCTAGAAAGCAGGAATTCCAATGGAAGCCAGTATTTATGCTGCTCAGCATGAACATGGTCTCTTTGGGTAAATAATATGAATAGAATATATTTATGTGTGTTTATTGTTTTTTCTTAAATTCCTTCTAGAATTTAGGAGATAAGTTTACTCTTGCTTATAAGTTGAGAAATTAAAGGACCAAAATGTTGCTGTCACAGAAAGATACCGCTAAGGCTTCATTTCTCTCCTGAAAAATAAAAATGTTTATGTAAATATTTTACTGCCTTTCCTTCTAATAACGATGTGAGACTTTATCCAGTTGCTAGTGATTCTTCTTTTGCAAAGGGGTGTTGCTGATGTTACATTGCAGGTTTGCTAGCAGGCTCTGCTCAACTTGGGGGAAAGCGGCTTCTACGACAATCACAGATTATGTTATAAATTTATTTATTTTTGGCTGTGTTGAGTCTTCGTTGCTGCCTGCAGGCTTTCTCTAGTTGCAGCGAGTGGGGGCTACTCTTCATTGCGGTGTGTGGGCTTCTCGTTACAGTGGCTTCTCTTTGTTGCAGAGCACGGGCTCTAGGTGCGCGGGCTTCAGTAGTTGTGGCTTGTGGGCTCTAGAGCACAGGCTCAGTAGTTGTGGCGCACAGGCTTAGTTGCTCCGCGGCATGTGGAATCTTCCCAGACCAGGGATCAAACCCATGTCCCCTGCACTGGCAGGCGATTCTTAACCACTGCCACCAGGGAAGTCCCGTGGCAGATTACTGAATTTATGGATGGGAAGAAACAGGGGTATAACTACTTCATTGACTAAATCAGGATGGAAAAAGATCTTGGCATAAGGGAATGTTGATCTAAGAATGACAAGATAAAATTTAGTAGGAATAATAATAATAAATTGTTTTAACACCAACTAACAATGACTGAGTTAAGGTATTGGGTTGGCCAAAAAGTTCGTTTGGGTTTTTCCATAACATCTTACAGAAAAACCCAAACAAACTTTTTGGCCAACCCAATACTTACTGCGCTCTAAATGCTTTGTATATGTTAGCTCTTTTCCTCCTGACAACGTTTTACGTATGTACAGATGCTACTTCCATTTTCGAACCAAGGAACTTAGAGTGAGTAATTTACCTTAGTCATGCTGCTAATTAATGGCAGAGCCAGAATTAGAATTTAGGTGTCTGACTCCTAGTATACTATACTACCTCTACACGTGAAGTCTGAATTTGGCCAAAAAAAATATTGTAGGAGTCTAGGATAGTTGAGATGTGGGAGAGAGGTTTAAAAAGGCATCTTATCCTTGCTGCTAGCAAGGCAAAGACAGAAGACATTGGGCCAGGGCTGAATTTACTCTTGGGCACTGATTTTTTTTCCTTCAAAAAATGTTGGAGAGAGCCCACATACTTCTTCAAACTTACAGTTTGTGACCTTGATGATGAAATACAATCTGTACCTAAATATAAACTTCCATGTCATTAAAATACTTGAAACACAAATGTGAAGGCTACTGTTACAAGCAGTGTTACTAATTTGAAAATTACATAATTCTTCCCTTTATGCAATTTTCTAAATGAACATTTGAAGGATTCTGTAGCACTGAATACTCTGTTTTTGCATTGTTAGCTTTGGTTGGGTGATTCTGTTTTCTCATTTTTAAAGAAGTGTTTCAGTGTATCAATCTGGTGAAACACTAACAAAAAGATGAGTATATCTTGCCTCTATTTGTATGTAGGTCTTCAAGAGACACCTTAGACCTGAGATACAATAGTTAAATGCCTTTCATCCTCATGGTAGAAAGCATTCAGGCAGATCTACGAGCAGTTGAATGAGAGATAGCAAGTAATTTTGTTTTGGCTTAATGTTGAAACTTTTTGCTATTCTGAGGGTCAGAGATGAAAATGTAAGTCTTGAATATAAAAATCCTAAAAGTAAGCTGTAAATTTATAATATTGTTCTTTGAGGAAATCAGAATACCAACAATCAAATTATGGTAGCTTAATTTTGTAGGAAAGATTCCATTTAAATTTATGTTGTTCTTTACCTGGGATTTCTTCTGGACTTTCACATTTTCCAAATCAATGTTTCAGAGTGTTGGTTTTTCAACTTTCCACTCCAGGTATAGCTACAGAAAACCGTATGTACCATTTTTTCACATGCTCTAGGTATATATCTCAGATTCTCGACTTTCCAATTTATCAGTTTTACCTTGTTTGGAAGCAGCTTCCTTCACATGGGCCAGAGCCAGTCAACCTTCATTAAGATCTAGTTGTGCTTGTTATTCAGGTTGTCAGTGGCAGGGTAGCATTGTGACAGCGTGGCCCTATTCATGCTCAAATGTCACAGTTCACACTTTTCAGCACTAAGCTCACTTTAAAAATGAAGACAGTAGCTCTTGAGAATCTCTATAAGCCTCATGTCACGTTTAGAAAATCACTGCCTGAGCCCACCTTTTTTTGATGGTAGTTGGTAGTATGTGAACCCTCATTAATTGTGCAGATGCTTTGTTTATTTATTTTTAAAGATGGAGAATTTTTAAATTAAATTAATTAATTTATTTTTGGCTGCATTGGGTCCCCGCTGCTGCACGTGGGCTTTCTCTAGTTGTGGTGAGCAGGGGCTACTCTTCGTTGCGGTGCGCAGGCTTCTCATTGCGGTGGCTTCTCTTGTTGCGGAGCACAGGCTCCAGGCGCACGGGCTCAGTAGTTGTGGCTAGCGGGCTCTAGAGCACAGGCTCAGTAGTTGTGGCACACGGGCCCAGCTGCTCCACGGCATGTGGGATCCTCCCGGACTAGGGATTGAACCCATGTCCCTTGCATTGGCAGGTGGACTCTTAACCACTGTGCCACCAGGGAAGTCCCTGTGCAGATGCTTTAAATTGGGAATTGACATTGTTTCAAAAGGAAAGCCTGCCATTTGGAGTCTCTCAGCTTATGGGTTTTGAGTATGGCCTGTTGTCACTAGATTTCCTTGGTGGTGCTCTGCTCTTGTTTAAATACAGCATGTTCTATGGCTTTCCTGGCCCGTGGTTTTAACAAGTATTGTCTGGGCTAGAAGGAAAGGAGCTGGTCAGTAATGTGTCCTGAGCATCACTGACTAAAGTGCCTCAGTGTCCACAAAACAGGAAGGATCCAGTTTGTTAGTCATTCATTATAACAAATATAGCTATTGTCATAGAACACTGGGACATCAGTCTAATAACTATGCATCGAGGTAAGCTAGGTGGCTTCTGTTGTTAAAAAGGTAGACATTCAAGTAAGAAAGTAAGCTGGCCCGGCACATCAGAAATCATGAATGCCCATTGTTAAATACCTGGTTTTGAGGTGTGGAAACTATAAACCAAAGTTCCCATTTTTTTAGAGTGACTTTTTCAATATATAGCTTTTTCTTTGTGAGAATTTATAAATCTTCTTGGGGTTACAGCATATAATTGTGCTTTGTTCCATAAAGACAATAGGAAATAGTGGGGGGAGAGGAGGGTGGCACAAATAAAGAAATAAGTTGTAGAAAGAAGCCAGTTGAGAAGCTTTTTCTAATGTTTAGAGTTGGGTAAGACATTCAAAGGGCAGTTTGTTTTTTGTTATTTTAATTTCAATAGGGATTTACTGAGGTCCTACATTTTGCTTGCCCAGCCCTATAATTCAGTGAAGTCTTTCCCTGCCTTCAAGAAACTCATAGTCTAGTGATAATTTTTAGATTTAAAAAAATTTTTTTGGTCATTGGGAACATGATGTGTATGTATGAGAGAGAGAGGTGAGATTTCCCCTAAGAAAAGTGTCACTATTTTCTTTTTTTAACAGTAAAAGAAATTATTGGAGTTGGTATTTATAATGCTTTTTTTTTTTTTGTGGTATGAGGGCCTCTCACTGTTGTGGCCTCTCCCGTTGTGGTGCACAGGCTCTGGACGCGCAGGCTCAGCGGCCATGGCTCACGGGCCCAGCTGCTCCGCGGCATGTGGGATCTTCCCAGACCGGGGCACGAACCCGTGTCCCCTGCATCGGCAGGCGGACCCTCAACCACTTGCGCCACCAGGGAAGCCCCTATAATGTTTTTAAAGTTTGATTTTATAATCTTCATTGCTATTATTTTTGTACTGGTGTTTTTATTATTTTAATTTTAAAATTTTTTCTTAATTTTTATTCAATTATAGAAACTTTTATTATCCTAAATTAGGCCCATCAAAATTTTTAACACACATTAATATTAAATTGTATAAGACCTTAAAATATTACTCAGGGATCTTTTTCGTTATTTTATGTTTATTTTTTATGGTTTCTGTTTTTTTTTTTAATTTTTATTGGAATATAGTTGACTTACAGTGTTGTGTTAGTTTCAAGTGGACAGCAAAGTGAATCAGTTATACATATACATACATCCACTCTTTTTTAGATTCTTTTCCCATGTAGGTCATTACAGAGTATTGAGTAGACTTCCCTGTGCTATACAGTAGGTCCTATTAGTTATCTATTTTATATATAATAGTGTATATATGTCAATCCCAATCTCCCAATTTATCCCTCCCGCCTTTACCCCCCTGTAACCATAAGTTTGTTTTCTACATCTGAAACTCTATTTCTGTTTTGTAAATAAGCTCATTTGTACTCTTTAAAAATTCCACATATAAGCGATACCATATGATATTTGTCTTTCTCTGTCTGACTTACTTCACTCAGTACGACAATCTCTAGGTCCATCCATGTTGCTGCAAATATACTGGTATTTTTAGTTTAGAGAGATGTTTTGGCTGCTTTTATTAAAATGTGGGTGAAGTTTCTTGAGTATTATTTTATCAGCTCTGCCTATGGTATAGTCATTCTAAGATGGCTGCTAGAAATGCCTACATTAGAACTGCCAAGTAGATCTGAGCGTCTGTGTGAACAGCCTTCTGTTTTTGAGATGAAGAGTCACCATAGAGGATGTTTTGATAGTGCCAAAAGTGTCATTACATGTGGTGGGTCCCCAAAACATAACTGAGGGGGACGAAATAGGAAAAGAGGTGTTCATTTGTATGAACTCCTAGCTCTTTCCCTTGGGAAGGCAGTTAAGTGTAGTGAGCTTTGTGACACTCCTCGTAATGAGTACACCAACCACTCATGTTGTGGTTTTAATGTATGTCTAAAATTCTTTGCTTCGAGAGGTGGAGATTAATTTCCCTCCCCTTGAATGTGGGCTGGACTTAGTGACTTGTTTTTAGGAATAGAATAATGAAAGAGCAGAATAGTAACGTGGTGGAGACTACCGAGTGATCATGGTTAATATCACCAGTAATAGGTTGAGATGTACTCCCTGATATATGATGAGAAGGTCACTACCTAAAATCCACAACCTCAGTCTAATCATTAGAAAAAACATCAGACAGACCCAGCTGAGGGGTATTCTGCAATAACTGACCGGTAGTCTTTAAAACAGTCAAGTTCATGAAAGGCAAGGAAATACTGAGAATTTGTCACAGGTTTGGAGAAGACACAGATCAAGGTGTCATGGTGATTGAACGTGATGTGATATGGTGGATTGAATCCTAGAACAGAAAAAGGACATTAGTGGAAAAACTGGTGAAATTACATTACAGTCTGTAGTTTAGGTAGTAGTACTATTCCAATGTTAATTTGTTAGCTATGGTAAATGTACTGTGGTTTGTAAGATGTTAATATTAGGGGAAGCTAGGTGAAGGGTATATGGAAATTCTTGGTACTATCTTTGCAACACTTGTGTAAATCTAAAATTGTTTCAAAATATAAAGTTTAGAAAAAAAGGGAGGCAGGAAAGGGGTGATATGTAGGCCAGTTAAAGCTGTGTGGTCCACTTCTTGAATTGAATTGTGAGGAAACACTTTCTTCCAGGTTTTATTTTCCTATGTTTTCTTCTTCTATTCATTTCTGATTACAAAAATAATGCAGAAAATGTGAGGAAAAAACTGAAAAGCATAAAATAAAAAACAACCTACTTTCTTAACTTACAGACAGCCACTGCTCACGTTTTGTTTTATATCCTTCAGTGTTTTTCTTATACACATGTATGTGATTTTTTAAGAAAAATGGAATCATTTTATTGAAAAGAAAAAAGAATAAGCTCTGAATCCAGACAAAATCAGGTTTCTTTTGTGGTACCACCTCGGCATAGCTCTGTCATTCTGTACCAGTTAGCCTTTTTGAACTTGTCCTTAACTCATTCATGCAAGAGTTTGTTCTTCAAATATTTCTTGAGCACTTATTTACTGTTCTAGGCTCTGAGGATACAGTACTGAACAAAGCCAAACCCCTTCTCTCCTGCACCTTATGTTCTGCTTGGGGCAGCTGCAGTAAATAGGGGTTGATATCCTTCATAACGATGAGTAAAGCTAAGGAAAAGGATGGAGAATGGCAATTGGAGAAAGGGGTGTGCTATTTTATATAATCAGCAATGGCATCTGTATGATAAGGCGACATTAAGAAATCTGAGTAAAATTAGGGGCTGAGACCTGAGGGGAGAGTTTTCCAAGCAGAGAAAGCAACAAGTGCGAACACCCCATGGTGAGAGCATGCTTGTGTATTCAGGGAACAGCAAGATTGGAGTGGAGTAAGCCAGGAAGAAAGTGGTGAAGGATCAGATCAAGTAGGGTCTTGTAGGCAGCAAAGGACTTGGGACTTTACTCCGAGGTTGAGCAGAGAGGTGATGTGATGTGTTAAGGTGGAGAATGGACTGCAGAGGTGGGCGGGTCATATCAGGGTGTCCTTTTAGGAGGCTGCTAGAACTGTCCAGGTAAGAAATGTTGACTGGGACTGGGGTTATAGAAGTGAAGTAATGAGGAGGAGTACGATTCTGGATATATCTTCAAAATAGAGCTGACCGTATTTGTGGCTAGATTGGATATGGTATGTGAAAAGGAGAAGAGTCAAGGGTGATTGCTAGGTTTTGGCGTAACCACGAAGAAGAGCTGGCGTTTATTGAGATGGAGACTACTGGCAGGCATGTGTGGAGGAGAAATCAAGCGCTTGTTTTTGGACGTGTTAACATTTGAGGTGCCTGTTTGATACCCAAGCAGAGATGTTGAATAGCAGTTAGGTTATTCTGGAGTTTAGGGGATAATTGAAGGCTGGAGGTATACATTTGTGATTTACCAGGATCTAGATAGTACTTTGAGATAAAATGAGATCATAAGAGGAGGAGGAGGCATAAAGAGAAAAGGTTGCTGAGGATTGGACCCAGGGACATTCAAGAATTTTGAAGTTGGTCAATGAAGAGAATTTAGTAGGGAGACTGGGAAAGGAGAGCCAAGTGAAAGGGTTCTGGAAGCCAAGTGAAGGAAATGTTTTTAAAAGTAAAACATGACTACAGTTGGCCCTTGAACAATTTGGGAGGTTAGGGGCACCAGCCCTCCACGTGGTCGAAAATTCAAGTGTAACCTGTAGTCTGCCTTCCATGTAATGCAGTTCTTCTGTATCCACAGTTCCGAATCCATGGATTCAACCAACTGCAGATCAGTTTCAATAGTATTTACTATCGAAAGATATCTGTGCATAAGTGGACCCATGAACTTCAAGCCCGTGTTGTTCAAGGGTCACTTGGACTGTCAGATATCATCACTAAGTTAAATAAGATGAGCACAAACAAGTATTCCTCTTTGGCAACACAGAGGAATCCAGTGAACTTGGAAGAAAAAGGTTCACTGGTGTGGTGGGCCTGAAAGGCAGATTGGAGTAGATTCTGGAGCGTGTCAGATAGCTGTAGGACATTTCAGGCCCAGGTGTTCCCTGGTGAATTATACAAATAGTTATTTGGGGTTTTGCTCTGAAAGGGAACAGAGAAATGGGCTATAGCTGGAAGACATTTATTAACATTCTAGACCAGAGAGACATTTTGGTAGGATGACTTAATTTTAAGAAGAGGACTTTATATATCTGTAGGAGATATTCTAGCCCACTTGTTAAGAAGTGGGATTTGGAATCAGATAGCTAGAATTTAAATTTGACCCATGTGTTCTATAGATTTGTTACCTAAAGGATCATCCAGTTTAGATTCTCTGAATTTTGGTTTCATCACCTGTAATTAATAATGAAGGCAGGGCTTCCCTGGTGGCGTACTGGTTAAAAATATGCCTGCCAAGGCAGGGGACACGGGTTCGAGCCCTGGTCCGGGAAGATCCCACATGCCGCGGAGCAGCTAAGCCCGTGCGCCACAACTACTGAGCCTACGCTCTGGAGCCTACAAGCCACAACTACTGAAGCTCACGCTCCGAGAGCCCGTGCTCTGCAACAAGAGAAGCCACCGTGATGAGAAGCCCACGCACTGCAACAAAGAGTAGCCCCAGCTCGCCACAACTAAAGAAAGCTCACGTGCAGCAACAAAGACCCAATGCAACCAAAAAAAAAAAAAATAGTGAAGGTGATACTTCATAAGGATTAAATGAGCTCATGCTTTTAAAGAGCATTATATAGTCAACTGTATTGTACTTTCTGGTGCCTCTCTTTGGGTCTTAGAAGGAAATACTACACTTTGGTACATCATCATTCAAACAATGAGATGACCAGTGTCTGTACTAATATTGTTGCAGATTCTGTTTTATCCACTAGTAACTTATTTTTATATATATATAACTGCATATGTTCCTTTCCCTTTATTAATTCAGGAGAAAAGGTAATAAGTTAGCTAAAAATCGACAAGGAGCAGTGTTTGGAGGGGCTGCTGCTGGGCAGTGTGGATTGGGGGAGGAGAGAGGATTTAACTTCATCCACCAGAAGGTGGTAATTCCATACTCACATAAAAGTTTCCTCCTGTTTCCTACTGGCATGTTTTGGTTTCCCTTAGACTGACTTGGTAAACGTTAAGTACTGTCTTGAAACATTTCATATTGGTTGTGGGTTGAGTTGGTTCACTACACAGACAGGTTACTTACTGTCTTCATTCTTCAGTCAGGCATTACTGACTTGTTTAGAATAGATGTAATACACTTTGAGAGCTGCCAAAAATAAATGTAATAGGTGGTGTCCGGGGGCTATAGCTAGGCTTATTGGGCTCTGATCAAACACTTTACCTTTGGCAGGCTCTTAGTACTTGGTAATTCTCATAGTTGGCTTGTTTACTTACTTAAGTTCTTAGAAGTTCTAAATAATAAAAATTTGGGGCAGGTTCAGTTCAGCGGAACTCTTTGTGCCTTCAGCTATAGAATGGTTGAAATGTTATATGTGCCCTCTAACCCCGTCTTAAAAACAACAAAAAGAGTGGATATTTTATATTTTACTTATTCTAAGTCTAATTTTCAGAGTCTGTGATCTTAATCCAGTGAAGTCAAATAAGTTTATGGCCTTCCTGCTACCTTAATAAAATTAATTAATAGCCTAAATAAAATAAAATAATAACAAAGACTGTCTGGTTAATTTAGAGAAGGCCCAAGTTCCATAACCTGTGAAGTATGGTAAGAAACTGAGTCGTGTATAGCTTCCATTTGCCCCTCTGTTTTCTCTTTGGGGTAGATAGCTTATCTGACCACAAAGATTTAAACGAAGGGGAAATTTTTCGAGTCTCCTGGATTTCATTTTTGGGAAGATTGAGGAAATGATCAGAAATTACTTTCTTTTCACTAACACATGAGGGAGTGGGGGGCTGTCAGCTTTCTTTCTTATGGTTGTAGATATTTTTGGTATACAGTTTTACTCTTAGGTCTTTCTATTCCAGAGTCCGATAAAGAGGAGAAACCACAAAATGCTGTCATACCTAAGGAAGTGACACCAGCCCTGTGCTCCCTAATGAGCAGCTATGGCAGCCTCTCGGGGTCGGAGAGTGAGCCAGAAGGTAAGTTATGGCCTCAGTTGTTACAGTTAGGTTTGTTTCGTTGCTTTTTGCCTTTGATGTACACTACGCATCAGTAGCATCCTTTCATGTGTATGTATCTGAGGACGAGATGTGTCATGCACATTCTTTGATCCTCAAGTTCCTTCTTCGTTTGATTCAGAAGTTAACATGGGATGAAATGAAGTGGGAGAAATGGGGAAATGTATTGCTCCTCTAGGAGAAAAGGGCAAACAATAATAAAAGAATAGGAAGGGGAAGAGATAATATCCACTAGTGAAATCAAAGAATATTCTAAAAGATATAGTGAAGAAGGTTAATTACTTCTCTCTACTCTCAAGAACCCTTGTCTTAACATGTTTTGCACCTTTACTAGGTGGAGCGAGGTCCTTTGTGACAAAGAGGATAATAACATTCCTTACATGTATATGGGGCATTGCTCTTTATAGAGCTCATTTACCTAAATTATCTTATTTGGAGAACACAGTAACCCTATACTTGCGTTGCATTCGCCCGTGTATGTACTTTAAAGGTTGAGAGACACGGAATCCTTTAGATAGTCTTTCTGAGAAGTTAACGTTGTTCAGGATACATGTCTTAACCTTTAAAGATGAGAATAAACCAGCTCAATCACTAGCGTCCCTTTTAGGGCCACCTAAAAGAGCTGCAGGTAGGCTTGGCAGTATGGCAGTTCTTAACCCAAGGTTCATATCAGTAATCCAGCATTTGTTTAGTGCATAAGCATGTGTCCTATTGTGCCTGTGTACCTGGCTCTGCATGGTCATTTTATCTAGGCTTCACCAACCAACCATGAGAGAATTCATGAGTGTGTGTCTCAGATATGTAATCACAGTAGGGGCTGTACTCAAGAATAGAGGGTCTTAAAAGTGAATATGTAGGATGAAGGGAAGGTTTGAATGTAATTGGATGAAGATGGCAGGACTTTTAATGTTGGCTAGGCTAGAGAAAATCAATGTTTGTGTAGTTGAGATGTTGAAGGAAGAGTTGGGCTTTAATACGAAAGTTAAAGTTTAGATCTATCTATAACAGGAATTTTTTTTTTCCTTTTTTCCTTTTACTATGGTAGCTGGCTAAAAGCTAGTTGAAATTTGAAATATAAACTACCTTGGCTTTATCAGAGTATTCCTTAGCAGATGGTTGCCTCTTCTTATTTTTTTTTAATCTTAAGAAAAACAGTATTTATTTCTTTACTCTTGTTTCCATTATACTGATATGAAGATGAAGTTATTCTTTAAACACGTATTACATTTCCTGCTTATCATTTATATTTATGACAGGTGATAGCAAAGAAAGCTATTACCAGATTACTGAATCCCATAAAAACAAGCTGTTCTAATGCTTTCTTCTCTCATTCCTAAGATAAAACACTTTATACTCATGTCTTCATTTTGAGGCTGCCACTATTTTTTAAATTAGAAGGAAGAAAGGAAACTGGAAGGGATCGTTGAGGTTTCAACCCTCCATTTTATAGACCCTTAAGCTTCGAGAGGGTAGGTTTGCAAAGCTAGTATATGGCGAAGCTGATGTAAAGCTTAGGTTTAGGGACTTAAATGTCTAAAGAAGCCAACTATATTGCCTTCCATCACAGTCTTTCTTTGTGTGGCATTTGCTATCTTCCTACACGGTAATGCATAGCTTTTCTTTTCTAGTACATAACAGAAGATGTTGTCTGTTAAAAGATATATTTGATTTTGTATGAATTCGTTTTGACTAATTGTTTAAAATGTCCTGCCTTAAGGAAAATGTCCTTGCTTCACATTCCTAAGCCTTAAGAATTATTGTATGTAATTTGAATTCAGCTTTATTAAGCCATCCAGGTCACTAGCAAATTTCTAGCTTTCAGTGTTAATTCTGGGCTATAGGATAGGATAGGATATTGACATAGAGGGACTTCAGAGTAAATAAACCAAGGAAATAAAGTGAGCCTTCTCTGAACCATGAAACAGCGTCTAGAAGGCTTCTTATTTAAGTGAGTTCTAAATGGAGAGAAGCAGTCTGATTCTCACAGATTTTAACGACCGTATTTTCATATTTAAGACCTGTCTTAACTTAGGAATTAACATAGAAGTGTGTAGAGGATCTTAAACATGAATAGTGCTTTTCCAGAATGAATTTTAAACAAGGAAAGGGTCCTTCCAGAAAGACTGAGCAAAAGAAGAGGCTATATACTTGGTTCTGGGGCTTTCAGAATCGTTAAGATATAGATAGGAAAGAAAATTTCAGTGAGCAGTATTTCCAAACGTTTTATCTATCCTGGGTCTTGCATGTTAGTTTTTTGTTTTTGTTTGCACCATATGAGAAGTTAAGCACAGTTTTGCAACTCCCCAAAATTGTTATGTTTCTTCAAATAGGTTTGGCTATGATTGAGGGACATAAGAGAAAATAGTGCCCTAGTTTTTCTTTTTTGCCTTTAATTATTATTCCCATAGTTTTGAACTCTGCAAAGCACTTGTGAATTCTTAGCTCCATTGTTTTATGGTTATATTTCTCTTCTTTTCCTCTTTTCCCCATTAGTTTGAAGGCACATTAAAATCACTATCAGGGCAAATTCTTATATAGTGCTTACTCTGTTTCGGGCACTGTTTAATGTGCTTTACTCATTTAATTATTGCAGTAACCTCATGAAGTAGGTGCCATTACTTATGAGGAAATTTAGGCAGAGATAAGTAGCTGCTCCAAGGTCACACAGCTAGGAAGTCTTGGATCTAGAATTTGAACCTAACAGTTTGTAACAGAGTCTGTGCTTCTAACACTTACCCTGTACTTCCTTTCAAATGTAATTTCCACATTCAGTCCTATGTAATGCTTGAATGTTGAGGGTTTTGAGGCATATGATTAGCCTGTTACACTCTTATCCAGGCAATTGAACTCAGTTCCCAACGTCTAGGATAGAACTCTTTATATCACATTAGCCTATAATTCATGGTAATCAAAAATATAGAAAAACCATTTGGGGCTGAGAGGAGGGAATTCCTATCTTAATACTTGTGAATTTTCAACTGATTATATGGTGATGGTTGTTTTTTTTCTCAATGTGGTGAAATACACCAATTGATTTTCAAATGTCAAACTAACCCTGTATTCCTGGGACAAAGTCTACTCGGAATTGGTGTATTACCTGTTTAATACATTACTGGATTTGATTTGCCAATATTTTATTAAGGATTTTTGCATCCGTGTTCTTGAGGAATATTAGTCTGTGTTTTTCTTCTCTTATAGGCTTTGTCTGGATTTGGGATGAGTTGGGATCTGTTTCCTCCTCCTCTTTTAAGGATTTGTGTAGAATTGCTGCAATTTTTTCTTGTTTGTAGGATTCAGTAGTGAAGCCATCTGTACCTGGCATTTTCTCTGGGGGAAGATTCTAAATTAATCAAATTTCCTTAATAGGTATAGCACTATTCAGATTTTCTACTTTTTCCTTGAGCCAATTTTGGTAATTTATATTTTTCAAAAGAATTTGTTTCAATTTGACCAATTGTCAAGTTTATTGGCATAAAGTTGTTTGTGATATTTTCTTGTGATATATGTAGGATTTATAGTGATGTTCCTTCTTTGATTCCTTATACTATTAATTGGGTTTTTTTTCCCCCTTTTTTCTTGATCAGATCATCTTGCTAGGTGTTTATTAATTTTATAAATCTTTTCAAGGAACTGCCTTCTGGCTTTGTTGATTTTTTTCTGTTGTCTATTTCTAATTGATTTTCACACTTTCACTCTTTCTTTCCTCCTCACTTTCTACCTTGTCACAGTAGAAACTGAGATAAGTGATTTTAAATTTTTTTCATTTCTAATGTAAGCATTCAGAGCTATACATTTGCCTCCATGCATTGCTTTAGCTGCATCCCGCAAATTTGACACATTTTGTTTTCATTTTTATTTATATCAAAATATTTTTTAATTTCTCTTGTGATATGTCCTTTAACTCTGGTTATTTAGAAGTCTGTTGTTCAGCTCCAATTTTTTGGAGGGTTTTTAACGATAGTTTTCTGTTATTGATTTTATTTACTTCTGTTATGGTCAGAGAACATATTCTATATGCTTTCAGTTTTTCAATTTATTGAGATTCGTTTTATACCCCAACACATATATACCCCAAAACATGTTTATGTGAACTTGACAAGACTGTGTGTTGTGTTAGCAGGCATGAAAACAACATGAATCTCCTGGTACGTCTCCATCAGAGCTCCTAGGTGACCAGGAGTGAGCAGTCATATTTTGAAAGGAATCTTTTTCTGAGCAGTAGGTCTCATCAGTAGGCTTGATATAGTCAGTAAACCATGTCATAAACATGTGCTGTGTCATCCAGGCTTCGTTGTTGCATTTATAGAGCACAGGCAGAGTAGATTTAGTGTAATTCTTAAGGACCCTAGGATATTCAGAATGGTAAAGGAGCATTGGCTTCAACTTTAAGTCACCAGCTGCATTAGCCCCTTACAAGAGAGTCAGTTTGTCCTTTGAAGCTTTAAAGGCAAGCATTGTCTTCTCCTCTCTAGCTATGAAAATTCTAGATGGCATCTTCTTCCAATACAAGGCTGTTTCGTCTACATAGAAACTCTGTTGTTTAGTGTAGTCGCCTTTGTTAATTGTCTTAGCTAGGTCTTCTGGATAATTTGCTGCAGCTTTACATCAGCACTTGCTGCTTCACCTCGCACTTTTATGTCATGATGACGGCTTCTTTTAAATCTCTGTTAGTTTCAGACCTTTCTTCTGCAGCTTCCTCACTTCTCTCGGCCTTCATAGAATTGAAGAGAGTTAGGGCCTTGCTCTGGATTATAGGCTTTTGCCTTAAGGGAATGTTGTGGCTGGTTTGATCTTCTGTCCAGACCACTACAGCTTTCTGCATATCAGCAGTAAGGCTGTTTCCCTTCCTTATCATTTGTGTGTTCACTGGAGTAGCACTTTTAATTTCCTTCAAAAACTTTTCCTTTGCTTTCACAACTTGGCTAACTGGTACAAGAGGCCTAGCTTCTGGCCTGTCTCAGCTTTTGACTTAAAAGTGAAAAACGTAAAAAAAAAAAAAAAAAAAAAAAAAGTGAAAAACGTGAGACACTTCCTTTCACTTGAACACTCAGAGGCCATTGTAGCACAGTTATTAACTGGCATAATTTCAGTATTGTGTCTCAGGGAATAGGGAGGCCTGCGGAGAAGGAGAGAAATGAGAGAATGGCAGGTAGGTAAAGCAGTCAGAACATACATATTTATGAATTAAGTTTATTGTCTTATATGGGCATGGTTTGTGGTGACCCAAAACAATTACAATAGTAACATCAAAGATCACTGATTACAGATGACTATAACAGATTTAATAACAGTGAAAGTTTGAAATATTGAATCACCAAAATGTGACAGAGAGACATGAAGTGAGCAATTGATGTTGAAAAAATGGTGCTGATAGACTTGCTCAATGTTGCCACAAACCTTCAATTTGTACAGAACGCTCTATCTGGGAACAACATTAAATCGAAGCACAGTAAAGTGAAGTATTCCTGTAATTTAAGAATTTTATAGCAATATACTTAGATTTTCCTCTTCCCTTCCTTTGTGCTATTGTTATCTTAGATTTTAATTCTATAGATGTTATAAATCCTACATACATTGTTATTATTATTTTTGCTTTAAATAGTCAATTATCTTTAAAAATTTTTTCAAATGAGAAAAAAGGTCTTTTGTATTTATCCACATATTGACTTTCTGGCACTCTTCATTCCTTTGTGTAGATCCAAGTTTCCATCTGGTATCATTTCTTTCATAGGGATCATTTTCTGTAGTTCTTTGTGGTAATCTCAATTATTGGCAGTCATAGCTCACAATTTGAAAAATTTTGTATAATACATTGTACATGCTCAGTTTTAACTAATAAGTAGCCAGTATTATGGCTGGGGAAGGGGAATATTATGGGGTGCTTTTTTTGTTATCCTTGTAAGTTTTCCCTGTTTTTTAATTTGTTTTTTATTTTTGTGTTTATATTTCATCACATTAGAAGTTCCCATCAAGACTGAAGCAGACATTCTGGCAGAAGACCAGGTTCTTCATAGCAGTACTCCTAAGAAACCAAGTCAAGGTGTTAAAGCAACTGTTAGAAATTTCTCAGAAGCCAAGTATGAGAGCCAAAAGAAAAGTTTTAAAAACACAAATCCTAAGAGGAAAAAAAATTATCGCAATTATCAAACATTATTTGAACCAAGAACACACCATCCATATCTCCTGGAAATGGTAAGTGATTTTTCTTTATGTTCTGATCTTTGTGCTCTTCTTGTGTCTTGAAGATAGAGCTCCTGGGCTTGTGTGTGTGTTTTAAGGTTACCAGAGACGTATGCTCCTTGGAAAGTTATCTATGTATCTTAATTCTGAAGCTGCATTTGAAATATAGCTGATATTTGGTAAATGTAGAATAATTACCATTTTCAAAACTGCTTAAAATAAAGGAATCTAGGTTTAAGTGGTTGGTAAAGAAATAGGTATTGAAGTGTACTGACCTTTATAAAGTTTTCCTGTTGAGAGCACAGCTAAATACAGTGCAGGCTGAAGGGAGAGAAAGGGTTTTATGTTTATTCTGTGCATTATTGGCTTTATTCTCAGCATGATGTGCTCAAAAATTTATGATCTTTCTTCAAATTGTAAGAAGCAATGCCTCTTGTGATTCTAAGTGATGGACACGAAGCTGTTCAAAGATCCAAGACTTTCATTTCTAAGAGTGATAGAAATACTCTGAAATTTTCAGTGGAATTGTAAAACTATCTATTGGCATTCTGTGCAAAGTCTGATTTTGCCTGGTCAGATATATGCTTCTGCTGTAGCTGAAGTGTTCTGTGACTACACTCTATGACATGTTGTAATACATGTAGACACAGTTGCTTCTTAATAAAAATTGATCTGAAATGTACTCTGTTTTGTAAATTTTGGTGCTATATAAAGTAAATTGCATTTTTTTAATGTTTACCTTATAAGTGGTATATTAAATCATCTTTCTACTGAAAGGTCCTGTGTGGGTGTTTCTGAACTACATTAATGACATCAGAAGTAAAATGAGTAGTTACATTAAATCTTTTTGGCGAATCACATATAATTCCTTGGTTATGTATTCTAGATACCAGGGATTTTCAGCTTTCTTTTAATTACAGTAAACACAAAAATGGGAAGTTCTGAAAGACCAGCAGTGTTAGGATTTTTTACTGCTAGTTTCATTCTTACTATATTTACCATATCTCCTTACCACTTTCTGTACTGTTTATAGATTTGGGTTTAGGAGGATCCTGTTTGACATGATTTTTAGATTTAAAGAATTGTAGACTTTTAAACCTATTTTTCCTGTCCTTTGCTTGATAGTCCTAGAGAGGATCTCAAATGTGAACATTTGTGCTTAAGCTAGATAGTTTTGGTTAAAAGGAAATATTCTTGCATTGCGTTTTAGGAAAATAATTAGTAAATATAATACACATCTTTATTGTTCTGTGTTCTTTATATAGAGAAGGCACACATGCTATTTTAGATGGTGTTTCTTGGATATATTTTATTTACCAGCTAATCTTTTTATTTATCATTTTTTAGCTTTTAGCTCCAGACATTCGACATGAAAGAAATGTGATTTTGCAGTGTGTTCGGTACATCATTAAAAAAGACTTTTTTGGACTTAATACTGCTTCTGCAAAAACTAAAGATGAATAGGTGTCTGGTGTTTTAGTACACATATCTGAAGCATGTAAAATAGCAACATCTTCAAGTTTGTGGAGGAAAACCTTTTCTTTTTTTTAAACTGGATTAGTAATTAAATTGTAAGCCTCATGGGCTATTATGTAGGATTTTCAAGTCTTTCCTTTGATTCTATACAAATAAATACATAACTGATTTTTAAGACTGTGTCTGTATTGTTGGGATCATACATAATATTTGCTGGCAGAATTCTACTTTTTATTTGTGTTTATTGCTGTCATGTAAGGAAGTCTGCCCTTGGGCCAGTTAAGAATTGAAGGTACTGGTTTAGGGGTAAAGAAAAAAATTTTTTAAAATTTTAATTCAGCTGAGCAGAGCTATAGATTGGGGAGAGAAATACAGTCATTTTGTTTTTAATATGGGAGAGGAAGAGTCATTCTTTAACTTCAGCAAAGGGGGATGTTTTAGAAATAAACAAAAAGAGCAAATTAATACAATGAGAAGGTCTTGCAATTTTAATTTTCACTGTTTATTTCAAAGGACATGTTGAAATTCACCTACTGGCATTTAAGCAGCACAAATATTGATCATTTGAAACATTACAGATCTGGCCTCTATGTGTGTTTCAATTCAGTTGAAGTGCTGCTTTTTGGTATGGTTCAGAATTGGACCTTTTAAAATACTTTTCCTTTGAAAAAGTATGTAAAGTATAGTACTTGATGAGGTTCAATTAGTTTCTTATAGCATAAACAGTAGTTTTTGAAATCATGGTACCTGAGTTTTAAATAATTAAAATTTGTCCTGTTAAGATAGTAATTGAACCTTCTAAAAATGTTTTATTTTATTTTATTTTATTTTTTGCGGTACGCAGGCCTCTCTCACTGTTGTGGCCTCTCCCGTTGCGGAGCCCAGGCTCCGGACGTGCAGGCGCGGCCATGGCTCACGGGCCCAGCCGCTCCATGGCATGTGGGATCCTCCTGGACCGGGGCACGAACCCGTGTCCCCTGCATCGGCAGGCGGACTCTCAATCACTGTGCCACCAGGGAAGCCCTAAAAATGTTTTAAATAAATAGCTGCTAAGATCTTTTTATCTCCTATAATACCAGAGGTTCTGGTCTTATGTTCTAGTCATTTGTGCTAGCTAGTGCTAGAGCTCTACTCTTTTGATGTACAGCCAAAGGAACTGGATTTTTATAAATTAGTCTCTTGTTGTAGTTGGCAAATTAATTTTATCTGACATTGTTGTTATTGAAATCCATGAATCTTGCATTCAAGAAATAAGGCAAGAAAGCTGGTAAGCAGGTCTCTGCCCTCTTGTTCCTCTGCATCTGTAAGATGCCATCCCAAATCCTGGAACACCAGGCACGAAACACCGTGACATCACAGACCTGAGATTAAGATTCATACTGAAGTCAGTGTTTCCCAACCTGGTAACCACCATACAGACCTTTTTATTCTGCTTTACTCTATTCCTCCAGTGAGCCCCATATTTTGGAAAATTATCTGTCCAGTTCATTAATTAATTCAGTTCTTATACTACTTCAATGGATTAAAGATAGAAAAATGAATGAGGCCTTGCATTATTCAAAGATGTGACTCTTAACCCAATTCATCTCATCAGGATGGATGAAGTAACCAGTGTTACAAACTTACTTAATATTCAAATTTTGACTGGTCTGCAGTTTTATCACAGGTTAGCATGCAAATTCCATAGGCTTTTAAATATATAAAGGAATTCACAGACTCCTAGGCTACTTTTAGAGAACCACTCTATCTCCAGGGGTGCTGACAATCACTGCTTTAAGGTATATTGTGCAATGTTTTATTTTCAATCTTTCTTGTTTTCTAATAGATGTACTTAAAACTGAAAATGCTCCTCTGAGTACTGCGTTGGCTGTGTCTGACAGTCTTAAGCTGTGGTGACTGTTGTTTATTTCTAGTGGGTAATTTCAGATTCAGTTGCCTTTATATTTAAACCAGGAATTACTTAATGTGTTTAAAATTTCCAAGCAGATAGAGTGTAACCTGTATGGTTTCTACTTTATGGAATGCATAGTCAATATCTGTAAATATTCTATGAGTTATGGGGGGGGAGGGGTGACTTGCCTGTTCTTTTTTGGATTTAACTGGTTAATTGTCAGACCTTCTACATTCTTACTGTCCATTTAATGAATTGATTTCTGAGATGTGAAAGCATTATGTGACTGTTGGTGAGCTGTGCCTTTTATAACTGAGATATTCTCTTTTGTCCTTAATACTTTCTGCATTGGCTCCTATTTTCCCCAATTAATGTAGTCAAAACAGCTTTAGGGAAGTTCAATCTAAGAGTCTCTGGGAAGTTTAATCCATTCATGTTAATTGAAATTGTTGAAATGTTTGGACTATTCCTACCATCGTATTTTGTATTTTCTGAATATCGTGCTTGTTTTTATTTTACCATTTTATTGGCTTGATTGATTGTTGGTTTTTTTCTCCTTGTTTTTCCTCTTAGTGCTTTGGAAATAATTCAACCTATTGTTGTTCCTTTAAGGGTTACCTTTTTTCTCTATATTTACAGTTAATCAGTAGTCATATTTTCCACCCATCTCCCAGTTAAGTCAGTTACCTTAGCATTCTGTCACTTCCCCACCTGGACCTCTTCTCCTCGTGTAATCATGTGAGATTTCTTTTAGGTTAATCTCTGTTACCTTGGTCTGTGTGTGGTTTGTGTCTTGATATTATGCATCATTATTTAGACAGCTATAAGATTCACTGTTTCCTTCTCACTGCTTTTTCTTTCCTCCCAGGGTTAGTTTTTTGGTTTACTGCAGCATATCATCAAGTAATTAAATGTTGAATCCTCATTTCAATTAAAAACAAAGTTTAGGGTGTTAGTTTCAAAATCATTTCCCTTCAGAATTTTGAAGCTATAACATGATTGCTAGCATCCAGTATTGCTTCTTAAAAGTCAGACACCAATCTGATTCTCTCTATTTATTGGTAAAAACTTATTTTTCCCCCTCATGAAAAACTTTTCAGGGTTTTCTTTTTATGCTTGGAGTCCTAAAATTTCACCAGTAATGCACCCAGGTATGTGGGATATAATATATGTCATTCATTCTGCTTACCTAATGGTCCTTTCACTCTGAAGAATTGTACCATTCTTAGACTAAGGGCAATTTCTAAAATGATTTCTTTATTTTCTTTCCATTTTGTCTTTTTTTTTTCTAGACTTCTTATCAAGTGAATATGGGACCTCCTGACTTGATCCTGTCACTGGATTTATATAATTTGTCTTGGTCTTTTTGCTCTATTCTGAAAGATTTCTTCAAATGTTATCCTCCAGATCACTAATTCCCTCTTCAAGCATGTCCATTACATCATTTAGCTTTTCTGTTTAGTTTTTAAGTTTAGTAATTTGTTTTTAAATAGTCAAGATTGCTTTCGTGTTCTAACAGCTTTTTTCAAAGGTGTAGTACCCTTACATTTCTAAAGATATCAATTAGAATTTTCATGTTATTTTCTATTCCTTGAATTATTTGTTTTCCCCATTGATTGTCAGTTGTTCTGTTTGTTCAATTTACTAATTATCTTTATCACTATTTGTTGTCCTTAAAGGATCACTCTTACATATGAAAGAGATTCACTTGATTAATGGGTTGGTAGTGGGTATGGATTTTTCCCACATTTGTAGAAGCCTTCTTTGCTCCCATAGATGTTTACCTTGACTGAGAAAAGGGAGCTTGTTCACGCAGAATTTTTAGAATACACGGATGGGGCGTGGGCAAAAGATCTAGGCTGTTGTCTGAGCTTCACTCCCATCTCTTTGCCAAAATACAAAGGGTTTTAATCTGAGGTTTAATCCCGGGCAGAACTATCTCCCACTCCCACCAACCACTTGGTTTTGGAGGTGGGCAAGGTTAGCACTTGACTATTGCAGCTAGAGGCCTCCAGCTTTCTGTCACCTGTGGACTCAGCTTAGAGTATCCCTGTAATTGCTTTTACCTTTCCTATTGCTGTCTCTGGGGCTGGTTTGGGCTGAGGCCTTCCTCTCTTGTTTCTTGTCATCCTGATCAGTTTTACAGTGATTCTCAAACTTTGGTTCATCAGAATCACTTGGAGGGCTTGTTAAAACCAGATTGCAGGGCTCTGCCCCCAAAGGTTATGAGTAAGGGGAGTTGGGATGTGTCCTGAGAATTTGCATTTCTAACAAGCTTGAGGTGATGCTGATGAGGTTTGTCTGGGGGGACCACATTTTGAAAACCATTTTATAGGAGTTTCTCAAAACCACTGGTTTCCTGATATCCTCCTTTATCTTGTATTTCTTCCCTGTTGTAAATCTTCAGTTGTTTTTACAAATATCATTTCAAGGAATTTGGAGCATATGGAGAGAGTAGTCAATTGTTTTTTTTGTTTTTAATTAATTTATGTATTTTTGGCTGTGTTGGGTCTTTGTTGCTGTGTGCAGGCGTTCTCTAGTTGCAACGAGGGGGAGTTACTCTTCGCTGTGGTGCGCGGACTTCTCATTGTGGTGGCTTCTCTTGTTGCGGAGCACGGGCTCTAGGTGCACGGGCTTCAGTAGTTGTAGCATGCAGGCTCAGTAGTTGTGGTGCACGGGCTTAGTTGCTCCACGGCATGTGGGATCTTCCCAGACCAGGGCTCGAACCCACGTCCCCTGCATTGGCAGGCTGATTCTTAACCACTGCGCCACCAGGGAAGCCCCGATTGTTTTAATCCAGACTTTTAATTGAATCTCTTTATTCATTATAGTCCTAGTTTTTTGGGTAAACATCTTTGTTTAATTTTTTTTCTCCTTTTTGTGGCTTTTTTAAAAAGCATTTTATTTTGGAGAATTTCAGCACATGTGAAAGCATATGAAGTGTAAAAAGAGAATAATGTAATGATACCCTTCTTCCCAACCCTCGTGCAGCTTCAGCACTTTATCAGTTTGTTGCCAATCATGTTTTCATTTACACCTCACCCATTCCAACCCACCCTACCCTACCCCACTCCACCTGAGATTATTTTGAAGCAAATGCTAAGGCATCTTATTATTTTATCCCTATATATTTTAGCATACATCTCTAGAAGATAGGAACTTAAAAAAAGATACCTATCATTACAAATTAATTCCTTGAGCTCATCAACTGTCCAATCAGAAAAATTAAGTTTTTATAACTTTTTATGATAACATAGTTAAGATCATTCTGTATATTTCATGTTGTGCCTTGTTCTGTATATCAAAAGTGCCATGTTGGAAAACTATATTTTGGACATATTTAAAAGCTCAACCTATTTTTGTATTTACTATCACTAACACCTTCCTCTTTTCCATTAAAAAACAGACATTTAAATTCTCAAGTGGACAATATATCAATATTTTAATTTAAATGTGAAAATGGTGGTGCTCTGTGCAGTAGAGCTGTCCAGTGCTGCTGGGTGCTAGGTGGTCAGTGAGTCCTGAGGGAGAGGGGAGGAGAGAGCCCCACTGATGGAACGGCCCAGGGTGGTTTTTCTTCTGATGGTTTTCTAACCTCCACAGCCCACACCCTGAATTAGCATTTGAAAGTTGCCTTATTCACTTCCTTTGTCCAGTGACTGTTTGCCTCTTTTACAAGGCTGGGAATAAGCCACTTCATTTGTGGTGGAAGCGGAGTTTGGAGGGCAGGCTTGCTCCAGAGCAGTCTCCTGTTAGCATACCTGGAGGCAGCTTGGGAGTGGCTTAGGGAACAAATTATTATTTCTTCCTCAAAACTGGAAGATCAGCTAGGTGGTTTGTGACCACCTAGAGGGGAGGGATAGGGAGGGTGGGAGGGAGGGAGACGCAAGAGGGAGGAGATATGGGAACATATATATATGTGTAACTGATTCACTTTGTTATAAAGCAGAAACTAACACACCATTGTTAAGCAATTATACTCCAATAAAGATGTTAAAAAAAAAAACTGGAAGAGGAGAACATCAGTAAGTGTGAATAAACGGAGTAATAAAGAAGACAGATACTCAGAATGTACAGAGAAAAGACCCCAAATTGAAATTCTGTTCTTACAGCTGTTGCCATAGACTGTGCCCTGCAGTGCAGTGCATCCTGTGAAACACCAGTTGTGGCTCATGCTTGGAACACTTTCTGGGTCTTATAAAGAGAGCAAGTGTCTTCTATCGATCTTCCGTACCCAGCCGACTTAAACAAGTCTTTGTACACACCCTGGAGAAACTGTGATGTCTTCGCTTCAGGACCTTCCGCCCATTGTGTGAAGGTTTCCACATTCCAGTTTCTGGCAACGTCATCTCTGGTTATTAGCAGCGAATGCCATCGTTTCCTGGGTCACGTATTTGCAGTTTAGTGTCTATATGTTGTTCTGATTATTTTTATGTTTTTATTTAATTTGTGAAGCTGAACTATAGGCTTTATTTGGATTCTACTCGTTTTCCAAGAATGTCCTTTTTGATGGTTCAGTCCAGGATACCACATTGCATTTAGTCGCTGAATCTCTTAGTTATCTTGTTTTTAGTTGTTGTTGTTTTTCAATGTCAAAAGTAATATGCTCATTGTAAAAATTCAAATAATCCAGTAGTATATAAGATAAAAAAGTGAGGTTTGTTCTGTCCTATTCCCTTCTCATATTCCCCAGAGAACCACTGTTAACTGTTTGGTGTGTATTTCCAGACATTTAAAACACATCTAAGTATCTAAATATGCTTGTATAAACTTTGTGTTTAAATGGAAAAATCATAGATAATGCTTTGCAAAGTTTTTCACTTGACAGTATGTCACAAACATTTGTGCATGTGTATATAAATATATGCATATATATGCATGTATGTATACATATGCTTTCACTTTTTAAATCATTCCCCAATGGGGAAATTTGTTTCCAGTTTTTCTCTGAGGTTAATGATACTACCGTGAACACTACTGAATTTACAGTGATACACACTCTGTGTGGATGGGTGTGTGTGTGCACCCCTAGATACTTCTGTGGAAAAGAACGTTCGGATCAAAAATCAAATGAACTTTAAAAGGCTGTATCAAATTACATTCTTATTAAAAATATGTTTTAAAAAGGATTGAAACTTGAAATAAGAGAAGTGGATTACTTTATGCCCTTTCAGTGTCATACTAGAGCAGTGGTTCTCAAAGTGTGGTCCAGGGACCTCTGGGGGTGTCTAAGACACTTTCGTGGAGGCTATGAAATTGAAACTATTTTCCTAATCCTAAGACATTATTTGCCTTTTTCACTCTCATTTCTTTTATGAAAGTACAGTGGAGATTTCCTAAAGGCTACACAGTGTGTGATGCTGTCATCACTATGTGCTTGGCTATTCTTGTGTTTCCTAGAATTTTCTAAGGTGGTGGGTTGAGGATATGTATATGAGTTTTTAGAGATTAACTCAGGTGGTTCTCAGGACTTTTACTGTATTTTTACTAGCTATCTTGGTTATCCCTGCTATATAGTCTCTGTAACCGCTGTAATTATTGTCATCAATAAGCTGTTGTTTTAAATCCCAGAGATTTGCAAAGCTTTAAAATGATGCCACTCAGCTCACTAATATATTTTGTATTGGAAAAATGTTATTTATGTTAATATGTAAATGGTTTATTGTTTTTAAGTGAATTAATATGTTTAAATTTTGTTTTAATTTCTAATGCTATGAATATCAGTAGATACAACTCACATAAATAAAAGCTCTTGGATAATTTTTAAGAGTGTGACAGAGTCCTGAGACATGTTTGAGAAACCACTGTACTAGAGTATTGTCTAACAAACAATGCTAGATGCTAACGTTTAACTGCCACTTTTTTTGGGCTGCGTTGGGTTTTTGTTGCTGCACGTGGGCTTTCTCTAGTTGTGGTGAGCGGGGGCTACTCTTCGTTTTGGTGGCTTCTCTTGTTGCGGAGCACGGGCTTTAGGTGCGCGGGCTTCAGTAGTTGCAGCACACGGGCTCAGTAGTTGTGGTGCACGGGCCTTGTTGCTCCGCGGCATGTGGGATCTTCCTGGACCAGGGCTCGAACCTGTGTCCCCTGCATTGGCAGGTGGATTCCTAACCACTGTGCCACCGGGGAAGTCCTAACTGCCACTTTTTGTTTGTGATTGATTATGGCCCAGATTCCGTAAAGCCAGATGTTAACTTGTACATTATTGATAAGCTGCAAGTGATCTCTATTTGATGGCGTGACATGCTATTTTTCTCTAGCAGAAAGGATGTTACAGTTGTTTAGTCTTGTAGGACATTAACCACTTTAGCATCTAACTTTGTGACCTTATTCCCACATTCTTTTCTGGTATCCTCTTTTGTCACCCTTCAGGGTCCTTTGGTAGTAAGTTAAACCTTTGTTTTTACCTGTGCTTTACTGTGTTATGTTTCCAACTTTTTGAAATTTTATTCTTTGACACGTACATGGGAATTTACCAGTGTATTACAAACCTTTTTACTAGTTTTGCTGATACGTGAAATGTGCCAATATGTAAGACTTAAAGACTTCAAAGTTTAAAAAAAAAGTAAACATTTCGTCCTAGTTCAGTTGGGGCTTACCATTCAGGTGCGTGAGAAGGATGTGAGACTGTAAGAAGGACTGGGTGGTGTGCGGGCTTCTGTCTCCATACCCCTCATGGCACTGGTTGGGGAGGTACGTGTGCCTTTCCTTGGAACCCTCCTACCCCTAGAGGCGGTCCTCTCACTGCGGTAGTGGAGTGGTCCCCAGTGTTGGGCCTTTCAAATATAACATAGTATACTTCGATGACCTTTTTGAGGGACAAGAACATCCAACAAACAGCAGATACAGTAATTTTGTTAGTCTGTCAGGTGAGAGCATGGCTTTTTTTCCCCTGACATTAGTGAAGCTAAGCCTTTTTTTGGCCATTGTATTCTGTGAATTACCTGTTCTAGTACTTTATTTTCCTGTTGGTTGCTTGTACATTTTCGTTTTGATTTGTACAGACACTTCGTCATGGATCTCAATCTTTTGTTAATATTTCAATCTCTTGCTAGTATTTTAATTTAGGGAAGTTTGATCTATTGCTTTTTCTTTGATGGCTTTGGGGCTTCGTGTCATACAAAAATATATTTTTTTCTTGTAATATATGTTTGTGATATTATATTTTGGTCTTTATTTTCTGTGTAGTATGAGATAGGAATTTGTTACTTAAAAAAAAATTCCCTATTCTGTAGAACTACAGAGGAGGAACTTAAGACTTTTTTTTTTTGCTCTCATCCCTTTAGTCTTACAGTTAAAATGGTTTACCTTCTTGATACTGCCTTCTACGTTTTGTGCTCTACAGAAGAGTTTCTGTTTTTCTTTTCTTTGAAGATGATACTGTATAATAGGAAACAATCTATTATTATTAATTTTACAGTTAGAGATTTCTTTTTAATATCTTCAAAGGCAGAGTTATTTAATCAAGGCTACCTTTTTTCCTTCCTATGCTCTTTTCTCCATTTTCTTAAAACTACCTAAATTTCTTCCTTTTTGTTTTTTGGCTGCATGGCCTGTGGGATCTTAGTTCCCTGACCAGAGATCAAACCCACGTCCCCTGCAGTGGAAGTGCAGAGTCTTAACCACTGGACTGCCAGGGAAGTCCCACTTCTTTGTTTTATTGGAATGGTAGCAGCAGCCAGTTCACAAATTCTGTTTTTACACAATCAGAGATTGCTGACCCTAACCACTGAACTATCTGAAGATAACCAGTACTTGGGGCCTTTTTTTATGTTACAGTAACCACTCATTTTTTTGTCCCTTCTCATGGGACTGTGACCTTCTTATATCTTGAGGGAAGTAAGTCATATATCATTGTCTTGCTTGAGAGTTTCTGAGACATATAAAATTACCTACAGTACACCAGTCAATATTATTTGCAGATGAACTGCATAAATCCCAGGATATGGAAGAATTTTAAGATTCTTGACAATTCTGTTGCTTGAAAATAAATCTAGGATGACATTTATGGTTTCAGCTCTGGAAATACTTTCTGGTTTTTGTTTTTAGACAATATTGTCTCAATTCTTTCCATATTTATTTTTATGTTTATTTAAAACAATGCCAAATCACTATGATAGAAATCTATTTCCTTGCAGAAGCAGGGAAAAAAAAAAAGCTCTGAATTAGATGCATATTTGTGTTACAAGGCTGGGCACTTTTCTTTTGAATATTTTGGAACTTGGGGACATGTTCAAGAACAGGTTTTTTGGCCACAACTAAAATAACAAGGTTTGAATTTGGTAAGCACTTATTAGATCTCATATGGTTTTTGGTGGATATGATATATGAGACTGCGACAAGGAGACATTCATCAAAATAAGAAATCTCTGAACGGTACTGTTTTAAAATCAAAGAGCTGAGAAGATAGAAGATTATCAGTCAAATTATATACTGAGGGACTTCCCTCGCGGCACAGTGGTTAAGAATCCGCCTGCCAATGGAGGGGACACGGGTTCGAGCCCTGGTCCGGGAAGATCCTACATGCTGCGGAGCAGCTAAGCCCGTGCGCCTCAACTACTGAGCCTGCGCTCAAGAGCCTGCGAGCCACAACTACTGAGCCCACGGCCGTTACTACTGAAGCCCGCGCGCCTAGAGTCCGTGCTCCTCAACAAAAGAAGCCACCACAATGAGAAGCCCCTGCACTGCAAAGAAGAGTAGCCCCTGCTCGCCGCAACTAGAGAAAGCCTGCGCGCAGCAACGAAGACCCAGAGTAGCCAAAAATAAATAAATAAAATAAATAAATTTATTAAAGAAAAATATTATGTACTGAGTCTGGCTTGCAGAGCTTGTGGTGCTTATTGTCTTCAATTACCTAGCAAGGAAAAATGGCGTTTGAAAATTAATTGCTCACCGTGTCAGACACTGTATTACTTTGATGTAGACCAGCGGCTCCCACACCAGGCTGATCATCTGAATACAGGTTCCCACCCTGAGATTCTGATTTTTGTAGATATGGTGGTATAGCCCAGGAATGTTTTAACAAGTTCCTCAGGTGACTAGTATGACAGGTTTGGAAACCTCTGATGTAGACCATTGTGTGTGCATTAGAAGCCCCTGCAGGATGTCTTGCTTGTTCAAATACAGATTGCTGGGTCTACCTCCCAAGTTTCTGACTCAAAGGTCTTTGGTGGGTCCTGAGGATTTGCAATTCTATTAAGTTCCCAGGAGCTGCTGCTATTGCTGCTACTGGCCCAGGGACCACACTTTGAGTACTACTGACATAGACAATCCCCAAGGCTCCCCAGTCCCCGACTGGTCAAGCTCAACAAGGAAACAACAAACTGTATTCTATGGCAAGGTTCTCAGTTTCTGTGGCTCAAGTTTTGCATTTCTTTTTCATGTTCTACTTGGTCATTTTTACCCTTTGTAGTGAGCATTAACTGATGAGCCTCTGTCCCTAAGGAAAGTTTTGAGTGGGAAGAAGATGATGTTTGCTGGCTAGGGTGGCTTGGTAGTGGAATGGAAATAGCCCAGGCATTGTGTAAAGCTGGGCTAAAGTCCCCATTCTTTGACCCTGGTTTTATTGTGACCTTGGGCAGGTCACCTGATCTCTCTGCTCTCAGCCATAGAGCTCCAGCCATACTTCCTCCTTCCAGGAGGCCTTTACTCCTGTCCCTGCGTGGAAAGCTCTTCCCTTTCTTCTAACATCTTGTTATTGCTTGTTTCAGCTTGGACCTCTGCTCAGTCCTCACTTCCTCAGGAAAGCCTTCCCTGACCTCCCCAAGTAGGTGAGGTCCTCCTTTTTTACACACTCACACCATGTACCTGCCTTCCTCAGCATTGCCAAAGTTGCGGTTTTATATTTACTTGTGTGATCATTTAATTTGTCTCTCTTTGCTAGACTGTAAGCTCTGGGACTTAAACTATAAAAAAAAATTATCAGTTTGTGTTTCCTATTGTGTTTGAGCTGCAAATACTGTGCCTTACGCATAAGGAGTTGAATGAATGGCAATGAATGGGGTCACGTTATACAGAAAGGCAAAGGCAGGGAGGCATTCCAAAACTGGCTGCTTTCCTGCCTGTGGATTTCTAGAAGACACCCTGTTATTCTTATAATAAGTTCTTTATTTTGCACAAATGTACTCAGTTTTAGTTATTTGCCAGAGCCCTGACAGTACGACTACTATTTATTGTTTGCTTCCTATATAAGTCAGGCATCAGCTATGATCTCACATTTGACATTGATCTAGGAGGTCAAGAATCTTAGTCTACTAATACCTAGGGCATTACTTTCTCCTAAGATTCTAAGAACCAATGTGTACTGTAAAGATGTTTATAGATAGAAGATAGATTTCCTTAGCACTATATTAAGGAAAAACAGCAGAAAGCAATTTTATGCTCAAACTAGATCTCTAAGGTGGTCTTTGAGGTTGAGGATGGGTGGTACCAAGGGAGAGTAAGGTAATTTCCAGCTACAGTAGTCCCCTCTTTTCCACTGTTTCACTTTCTGCAGTTTCAGTTACCTGTGGTCAACCACAGTCCAAAAATATTAAATGAAAAGTTCCAGAAATAAATAATTCATAAATTTTAAATTGTGCACTGCTCTGAGTAGTGCTGTCTCATGCTGTCTCACTTTGTCCTGCCCAGGACAAGAATCTCACATCATCACAAGAAGAAGGGTAAGTACAGTACAATAAGATACTTTAAGAGAAAGACCAAATTCACATAAGTTTTATTACAGTTATTGTTATAATTGTTATATTTTATTATTCATTATTGTTGTGAATCCTCTTACTGTGCCTAATTCATAAATTAAACTTTATCATAGCTATGCATATATAGGAAAAAACAGTATTTACGGGGTTTTGTACTATCCACGGTTTCAGGTGTCCACTGGGGATCTTGGAACACATCCCCCGTGGATAAGCGGGGACTACTTTACTTGAAAATATGACTGTCCTCTCTATATAGTTAAATCTCATAATGGGTAACATCCAGACAGTGCATTCACTTTACAGGGACAGGATGGTTTAGTTACTGGCCAGAACAAGACTTGACTAACAATATTTATATATCCAATTTCTATGTCAATGAGAAAAGGGATCAATATCCTGTAATTTAGAGAAATCTAGATTCAGAGAGACATAATGGCACTAAATAAGAAAGGGGGACCCTGGCCCAAAGACTCAACTATTCTAGGTCCTGTAGATAGATCTCTGGTGTGGAAATGTAAGCAATTCAATTATCCAACTAACTGTCCTTGCTCTATGTTTATACGCAAGCTTCAGATAAATGTTGGGAGACAGTTCTCCTAGGGTCTCTTGTGTTTCCTTTTTTCTGGATTCTTTTTCAAGAATCTTTCTATAGCAATCAGCCTTGAAAATGGATGTTGTCTCTCTAGAGCATAGGGCCAACATGCTCACTGCACATTATAAAAGATTCAGAGACTGATTTGATTTTATTTGCTGACATAGTCAATTCTGAATCTTTCAAACTGAGGACCAGTCCCTGCCCTTGGAGCATGAATTAGTAGAGATAAATAAAGACCTCTTGGAAAAGAGCAACCAGCACCTGTGTTCTTTTTTTTTTTCTTTTTTTATAAATTTATTTATTTTTGGCTGCGTTGGGACTTCGTTGCTGCGCGCGGGCTTTCTCTAGCTACGGCAAGCGGGGGCTACTCTTCGTTACGGTGCGCGGGCTTCTCATTGCGGTGGCCTCTCGTTGCGGGGCATGGGATCTAGGCACCTGGGCTTCACTAGTTGTGGTTCGTTGGCTCAGTGGTTGTGGCTCACGGGCTTAGTTGCTCCCCGGCATGTGGGATCTTCCCAGGCCAGGGCTCAAACCCGTGTTGCCTGCCTTGGCAGGTGGATTCTTAACCACTGAGCCACCAGGGAAGTCCAGCACCTGTGCTCTTAAAGAAGTGTTGATATGAAATCAGGCTGAATGAGTTCCTTTATTGGACTTGTATCAGAGTCCAATCAGGAGACAGAAACCACAGCAGGTGTTTTAATAGGGAACTTAATATAAAGAATTGTTTATATTAGGGAAGAAAAACAGGTATTAGGGAAGAAAAAAGGTAAAGATGGGACACAGGTGTTGCAGAGGTAAGAATTATAGGAAATAGTGATCACCCCGAGGCTTGGGGTAACACAAGTAAGAGGCTGGGATTTTCTGAAACTTAGAACCTTGGAGCAGGGCCCGGACTCAGACCTCTGGGCTGGAGGACATCCTACTTTGTTGGTCCTGGTTCCTCAAAAGCTTAAAGTGGGGGCTTCCCTGGTGGCGCAGTGGTTGAGAGTCTGCCTACTGATGCAAGGGACCTGGGTTCGTGCCCCGGTCCGGGAAGATCCCACATGCCGCGGAGCGGCTGGGCCTGTGAGCCATGCCCGCTGAGCCTGCGCGTCCAGAGCCTGTGCTCCGCAACGGGAGAGGCCACAGCAGTGAGAGGCCCGCGTACCAAAAAAAAAAAACCAAAAAGCTTAAAGGGGAGACTGTGGAGCTGGCACTCATACCTCTGGTGAGGGGGTGCTGGTGTCCATGCTAGTGTCTCTGAGAAGGGAGCGGAGGTGCTGCTCATGCTGGTTCTGGAAGTGTTGGAAGGAACTGCTGCCCCTGGAACCATGGTGCGGTCGTGGTCAGGCTCGGGAACTGGAAGGAAACAGCTTCATAGTCTCCCTCGAGTGCCCTCTATTGACAGAACCAAACAGGGAGCCAGCTGGTGAAGGGAGCACAGCTACAGACTGGTGGCCCAGCATCATAGAGCACAGGAGACAAATAACCAGCACAGGATTTTTTGCCGTACGCGGGCCTCTCACTGTTGTGGCCTCACCCATTGCGGAGCACAGGCTCAGCGGCCATGGCTCACGGGCCCAGCTGCTCCGTGGCATGTGGGATCTTCCCGGACCGGGGCACGAACCCGTGTCCCCTGCATCGGTAGGCAGACTCTCAACCACTGCGCCACCAGGGAAGCCCCAGCTCAGGATTTTTAAAAGCCTGTTGGACTAGAGGTTAGGAGGCAGGAGGAGGGAATTCGTTTCCTGGGGGCAACTGGGCAATTGTCCGAGGAGTCTCCAGCATTATCTTGAACTTAATATCTTTCTTTAGGTCAGGGAAGGGAGTAGCCAAGGACAGCTGACTTGGAAATCCTGTATTATTACTTGGTAGCATGGGCAATTACCTGGCCTATTTTGTGGGCTACATTAGGTGGAGGCAGGAAGAAACATGTTCATATGATCCAGGGAGACAGGCTCATTGGCAACTTTATTAGATTACATATGATTTTATGGGCTTGTCATAGAGCTTGTGCAAATTCCCATGTCTGACCCACACCCTGATAATGACTGATATCTTTTAAGAGATAGAACACCGCAGAGGTTCAGTTATATCTCACCCATAACTTGTGGTCCACATGACTTCATTTTATATGAGCTGATTTATAAAATGGGAAGTGGGACTTCCCTGGTAGCCCAGTGGGTAAGACTCCATGCTCCCAGTGCAGGGGGCCCAGGTTCGATCCCTGGTTGGGGAACTAGATCCCACACGCATGCTGCAACTAAGAGTCTGCATGCCGCACCTGAAGATCCCATGGGCCACAACTAAGACTGGGTGCAACCTAAATAAATAAATATTAAAAAAAAAAAAACCAACAACTGTGAAGCATGATGCAAACGAGAAGTGCTATTTATTATTTGTATCCTTTCTGGTCCTTAACTGAGTTCCAGGGAAGTGATGGGTTTCTGTATCCAAGGGAGGATTTCAGAGAAGATAAAGAGAACAGGGAACAAAAGATCAGGTCAGAACTTACAAAATTAACAGAGTAGTTTTATACTTTTAAGATTTGGTGTTTACAAATAATAGCTCTCCTGACTGTTCTTTTAGAAGCCAGAATTTGGACCCAGGTAAGTTGGACAAGTATCTCAATAGAAAACACTAGTTCATGAATTGTGGCTGTTTTAAAATAGCAGTGACCATGTAGGTATTTGAAAGTTTTATGATAGACATTTTTCCAGAATCCATTTATTTATTTATTTATTTTACATCTTTATTGGAGTATAATTGCTTTACAATGGTGTGTTAGTCTCTGCTTTATAACAGTGAATCAGTTATACATATACATATGTTCCCATATCTCCTCCCTCTTGCGGCTCCCTCCCACCCTCCCTATCCCACCCCTCTAGGTGGTCACAAAGCACCGAGCTGATCTCCCTGTGCTATGTGGCTGCTTCCCACTAGCTATCTATTTTACGTTTGGTAGTGTATATACGTCCATGCCACTCTCTCACTTCGTCCCAGCTTACCCTTCCCCCTCCCCATGTCCTCAAGTCCATTCTCTTCGTCTGTGTCTTTATTCCTGTCCTGCCACTAGGTTCATCAGAGCCAGTTTTTTTTTTAGATTCCATATATATGTGTTAGCATAAGGTATTTGTTTTTCTCTTTCTGACTTACTTCACTCTGCATAAAGAATCCATTTATTTTAATTGAATGAAATTTATTAATAGTCTGGTACCAGGAATTGGACAAAACGTCACCCCATACCAGGCTTTCATGGTGGATAACTGTACGTTCTAAGGTGTTGCAGGAATTGATCTGGATCTAGGTAAACAGCACTGTTGTATGAGATGCTGTTACATCAGCTTTTTTTTGTTTGTTTTACATCAGCTTTTATTATACTTAACCAGTGTATTTTGTTTGGATTGTGAATGTGGAAAGCCTATTTCATTCTAATTATTGCATGTGACTTTTAGTTTAATGGTTATCATAAGTGAGAATTTAATCGGTATCTGGGTAAATATATATATGTAATAACTTTACTACTCAAACAGTGGGGAAACTTTTTTTTCCAAAAATAGAGGATGCACATGTTTCTGAAATGCCTTTACTATGTTTCTAAATTTAAAAAGAAGGAGGGCCGGGGAGAGAAAGACACCACCTGGGGTCAAGCAGGTTACCTGGAACTCTTCTGACCAGTTGACTGGAATTGCTCTCTGCTTTCCTAAAGCATAGCTTGGGTCGCCAAGCATCAGAACCATTTACTAAGCACCTCTCCGCTGTGGCACTATTCTGGGCCCTGGACTGTCTTGGGAGACGAACAAGGTCACTTCTATTTATGTTAATACCGTACAATAAGTATGTGTGCCTGTCAATACATAAATGACCTGTGAACACTGCAGAGAGAGAAGGGGACCTGGTGCATTCTGGGGAGGCCCTTCATCAGAGACTGCCCTGGGGGTGATGGCAAAGTGGTTTGGAGTGCAAAGGAGAGCCTTGATCAAACAGGCAAGGTAGAAGGGATGTTTCAGAAAGGACGAAGGGAAGAGCCCCTGTTGCTGGGCCACGTGTGGGGAGCCCAGTCCGGCGAGAGGAAGGAAGGAGTGAGGAGAAGCTGGATCATGTGCCTCGGCCTGAAGGGAAGCTTCACAACTATGGGACACAGCTAACCCTCTTGGGAATGAGAGACTGAGTGTGCAAATGGACGGTGGCCAGGCCACAGATAAACACAGAACTCTGACCCGCAGCCTGAAGCAGCCTGCCCGGGAAACCCACCTGTGGTCTACGCTTAAACTACCCAGGAAGCCAGCCAGGCTTGTAGGGAGTCAGTCTGCTATCTCTAGTAACAACCCAGGAGGCTAAATAGCTTCTGAAGCAATCAGCCCACATGACCGGGACTTGATTAATAACTGACAGCTGCCCTATTTCGTCTCCACGCCCAACAAAGAACCAATCAGAGAAAGCCAAATATTCACCCCCTCCACAATCACATACGATGCTCTGCCTCTAGTCAGCCTGACTCCAGCTTCCCCAGGCCAACAGCTTCAATCAGGGCAGACCTCCTGCAGCTGTCCGGTGCCTATGAAACTTTCCCACTTCCCTGCCTGCCTTTGAGTCTCTGCCCAAGTGCTCGTGACAGTGGCTGACTTCTTTGCTATAGCAAGCTCTGAACAAAGAGCTTTTGTTTTTCTCATTTGCTTGGTCTTCATTTATTCCACAGGAGAATTGCTGCTGCTGGTTCTGATTTGTCTGCTGTATAGCTTCCCCCTTGCATTTCTGTTTCTACTTTAACGAGCACTGTTTGGCCTTTGCTCAGAATTTTGCCCAGAGAAATATCAGAAAAAGATAGATTCACAGCAATGCGATGGGTATCTGCTTTTTGAGGGTCACTAGGAAATGGTGTTGAGTGTTTCCTTTTAGGTAGAGTGGAAAGAACAGGGGCTTCAGTGGAACAGGCAGTGGGTGGGAGAGAGTGCTGTCCCGATGTAGTCTGAATAGCTTTTTAATTTTAAGGGGACATTGCTAAGGGGATATTCAGCTCTTCTTGGATCAGTCATTAGTAGTGGACTTACCCTGCACTCAGGAAGTATTACAGCCTAGTCCTCTTTATAAAAGTTTTTATTATCCTGAGAATGGCTCAGGAAGAAAGATATTATTATTGTTCAACAGTATCTAATTGTTGGGAACTGTCTATCAGCTGCTTGGAAGTTAATGTTTTACTGAATGCCCCCTCCAAAAATCACGTTTTCTTAAAGGTTTGGGACAATACTTAGTTCAGCTGCTTTCTAATTTGCTGAGTCTTGGCCATTACATCTAATGGGAAATCATAATATACTGACTGTAAGATAAATTCCCCAGTTTGTTTTTGATTTTTTTTTTTTTTACAACTCTAACATGTGCATGGCTAAAAGCTATGGTCCCAGCCTGCAGATGTTTGAGTCAAAGCTGCCTCTCTTCTTGGCAACAGTAAGTTAACTGGCAACACAGGTTCTGTGAACAGCGAGTGGTATTACTCTGAGGCTGATGAGAAATCTTTTTGCCTTCCTTATGCCCTATCATCACAGAAGTATTTTATGTGCCGTGGTTGTGGAGCCAGCTATGATTACGGCCTGGACAAATGAAGTGGGAAATTAAAATTCGACGTGGAATCCTGATCTGCAACATCCAGGTTCCCCAGGTTGCATACGAAGGCTTCTCTGTTGCCCCAGCCTGACTCTGCAGCATTACCTTCCTCTAGGAACCCCCATTCCAGGCACGCTGGTCTGTGCTGTACCCCTACCACATGTCTTGTATGTACCTGCTTCCGGAGTTTTGCTCCTGTTACCTCACAACTGGGCTCTCCCCACCACCTACACTTACCAAAGGTTCCTCATTTTTTTTTTTTTTTTTTCGGTACGCAGGCCTCTCACTGTTGTGGCCTCTCCCGTTGCGGAGCACAGGCTCTGGATAGGCAGGCTCAGCGGCCATGGCTCACGGGCCCAGCCGCTCCGTGGCATGTGGGATCCTCCGGGTCACGAACCCGTGTCCCCTGCATCGGCAGGCGGACTCTCAACCACTGCGCCACCAGGGAATCCCCCTCCTCATTTTTAAAAGCCCAGCTCACACCCTACCTCCTCCTTGACATTTCTGTGATTGCCCTTATCAGAAGTGACCTTTTTCCTCTTAATTCTTACAGCGGTTGCTGTCCATATCACTCAGAGTGCCCTTCAGTGCAGTCCTCTGTCTTCATTCGTTCATTTGGCCGACAGATATTTACTGAATGCCCACACTAAATTCCAAGTTTTGTTCAAGGCAGGGGAGACAGCCGTGAACAAAACAGCAGAAATGTTTTCTGGCAGGAAAGACAGATAACGAGCAAGGCAAATACGTAAAGTACATAGTAAATCAAGTGTCACTAAGTGCTGAGGAGAAAATGTAAATCCGGAAAAGGCAGGTTACTGAAATTTCAGCTGGGTGGACAGAGAAGGTGCCGTTGAGATGATAATTTCTAAAGGACCTGAAGGAGGTGAGGGAGCAAGCCATGAACATGTTCCCTCCATCTGGAAAGCTCTTCCCTCCCCACTCAGTGCAGAGGCCCTGAGGTGGGAGCATATCTAGAGGATTTGAAGAATGACAGGAGAGAGGTGTGGCTGGAGCCCAGTGCACTGGGGTAGGGGTACAATTAGTGGGATGGGGTAGGGCCTTGTAGATCATCGTTGGAACTTGTGCTTTTATTCTGTGTGAGACGGGAGGTGTTTTGAAGAGTTAAGGGACGTGATCTGATTTGTTTTTAAAGAATCTCTCTAGCTGTAGTGTTGAGAACGAGCTCTGCGGGATGGGAGAGCTTGTCGGCATTTCAGTCATCCAGGTGAGAGATGATAGTGACCAGAGCCAGAGCAATGGGGAGAAGTGATCAAGTTCTTTATGTAGTTTCATGATAGAGCCAGTTGGGTTTCCTGAGGGATTGGGTGTAGAATGAGAGAGAAAATGGAATCAAGGGTGATTCCAGGATTTTTGGTGGGAGCAACCGGAGAATGTTTCGGCCATTAATGGAAATGGGAAGACTGCAGAAGTTGCTGGTTTGGGGGAACGAAAGTGGTGGACTCTCTGGGGTTCAGTTTTAAACACGTTAAGTTTGAGATGCTCAGTAGACATCCGTGTGTAGATGTCAAGTGGGCAGTAGCTTCAGAAGGGCGGAATGTCTTAAGCCTCATGAATCTTCCTGCCTTGTTTGTTGATTCCGTGAACCAGGTAATCAACAGTGAACAATAATTCTGAATAGAGGTTGGGGAAAGGTTACGAGATTTCTAACCCTAGACTGTGAGAGAGGGAAAACATTACTTTTGGATAACAATGAAGAAAGCGGTATTTCTGAAAATGGCTAGATGATGAGGAAGAAGGGACCAGGGGTGCACCTCTGTCAGCAGCTATGAAGTCTTAAATCGTGAAATGTTTATTTTCATTGGTTTAGGAAGAGCCCCAAACATCTTCACTCTCTGCTGAATATTCCATCTGGCCTCGGAATGCATTGTTGCTGATGGCATTATCATTATTATTATTTTCAGTGACCGTCCCCTATTTTATGCAATATGTATAATAGTAGAGGCAGTTTGATATTAAGAGTTCAGATTCTGGGACAAAATGCCTGCATTTGAATCCTGCTTCTACTATTTATATGTTGTAAGATTTTTAGCAAAAAACTGAAACCTTCCTGTGTTTCAGTTTTCTAATCAGTAAAATGGTAATAATATTAGTACCTATCTCATTGGGTCATTGTGAGAATTGTTAATACATTAAAGTGTTTAGAATTGTATGGCATATAAGTGAATCCTATATGCGATATTATTTTTTTATACCAAGCACTGTCTTATATACTGGGTGCCTCGATGAGCACTGAACTTGACATAATCCCTGGCCATGGAGCTATTGATGAAAATTGAGACAGATTATCTCCCAGGTATAGAAGAAAATGAGTTTCGAAAGCTCACTCAACTCAGAACTGCTGGTAGGAAATCCAGAAATGAATCACAAATAGTTTTAGCCTTCCATACAAGGTCCAACTTGATTTGCACCTGGCACTTAAGTGGCAAAGCAAGCTAACTGAAAGTCTCAGAGGGCCATACTTTCAATATTTGGGCAGCTGCCATGTGGAACAGGAAACTACAATGCTGGGCAAGTTTTCTAGGTGCCAGGCCACGGGGTACCTGGCCTTGCACAAGTCTAGAGTCTGGTCCTCCAGAAAAATGAGGAAAGCTCGTCTCTGCCCCAGGGCTGAGCAGACAGATAGGGGTGAGTATGAATACAGTCTGACAAAGAAAGTTCTCCCTGTCTTGTGCCATCAGACCAGAAGAAGGGAAGGTGTGGGGAGAAAGCAGCGTGTCTGTGAGGGGCGGGGGAGGACACTGGGAGACAGTGAAGTGGTTCCATGTTCTATGTTGTAGTTGCTCAGAGACTGAAATTGTGGCCCACTGAGACTCTTAGTTGCTTTGCCACTTAGGTGCTGGCTGGAAACCAGGACTATTCCCCTGGGATCGACTGATTGATTGATTACTAAATGAATGAATGAATCAAGTAAGCAACCACTTAAACATTTACTGAGCGTGGCTCATGTGTCAGGAAAGATACCACGCTGTGACGATATTTTTACCTGGCTGAGGAAAGAGTTTCTTCTTGCCAAGAAGAAACTGTGCCAGAAGCTGTGCCAGAAGCTGTGCCAGAAGCTGGGGAGACAACAGAATGAGACCCAAGACTGTGCCAGGTTGACTGCAGCTTACAGTCAACCATGGAGAGGGAAGCAGGGAAATTCATCCAGCCTGATGACTGATGGGATGGGCCCACAGAACAAGCGCCTAACCCAGCTTCGGGAGTTCAAGGGTCCTTGTCCTGAGTCATGGGACGAGAAGGCGATGCTAGGTTTGGGATAGAGGTGAAGGGCAGAGTTATATAACCTAAAAAAGCCCCGAGGAAGCTCTGTTATCCCAGTGGCCTCCTGAGCTCAGATCCAATTTTAGAAATTGAACCTAGTGTTAGGCCATGAAGATTAACACACCCCAACTGGTCAGCAGGGGCAGATGCTGTTACCCAAAAGAGCTTTGAGGTTAACTTTATGCCGTAGGCTGGGTCTGTGTTGGCCAGAGCTCTCCTTGGGAGAGTGGAATTTAATTGGCACTTATTTTCGATGCCCTTATAAAGGGTGACTCCTGGGCCCACTGAAATGGAAACCATTCGTGCTCCTAAATGACTGACAAGCAGGAGACCTGAATTGCACCCACCGCTTTGGCTAATGTAGACGCCCGGCAAGTAAAATGTATTTGGGGCTTTTTTCCAGGATCAAATGTATCAAATGGTGGATGAAATGGGAGAGCTGCCCAGTGAGAGTCAGCCTTAGATGCATGGGAACAGGAATAGCGGTTCCTTGTGTCAACAAGGAGGCTTTGTGTGTGTGTGTGTGTGTGTGTGTGTGTGTGTGTGTGTGTGTGTAACTAAAGAAATGCAGCTCACTTACTGGTCTGGCTAAACCTCAAAAATTTGTGTTTTTTCCCTCCTCCCAGGAACATTTTGTTCATGCTGCTGGTTAGAAAGGGGGCAGCTTTCACACAGAAGTACAGCAGGAAGTATTTAAGTTAGATAAAAGGAAGGACTACTTGGCCGAATGAGTGAGTGCAGGACTGGGTTCCCAGGGGGATTATGGAATCTGATTTGTATTCATGGACTTTCCTATGAAATAACTTAAATAATAAGGGTGGCAAGGCATAAGCCTACCTCACCATTTTTTTAAAGGCCTGTGCTTTGGTACTCAGAGGAAATGAACCCATAGGGCTTTATGGGGCTGAGCTGGCCTTGGAGTCAGGGTCAGATGTGGGAAGAAGGGTGGGGAGGGTACAGAGAGAGGTGGAACAAAGGGATCAGGGCAGGAAAGCATGAGGGGCCAGTGGGACAGAGACAGTAGAGTGATTGGAATGTAGTCTCTGAAGAGGGAGCATGGGAGGATAATATTAACAGGCTCTCTGCAGGCTCAGGTTATGTGAGGGCTGGATTATGGAAAGCTGGGAGGGCTTGGCCAGGGAATTTAGATTTTACTCAACAGGCAATTAGGAGCCTTTTTTTTTTTTTTTTTCAGGTTTTTGAGCAGGAAAGGGAAATGATGGAAATTTTGCTTCAGGGATCATGGTCTTTTAGAGGTTGAAGGGAACTTAGAGTCACGTAGTTCAGTGTTTCTCAGACTCTAGTGGCATCAGAATCATTTGGTGGTGGTGGGTGTGCGTGTTAAAATTCAGACCCTGCTCCTAGAAGTCCTCATTCAGAAGCTCCAGGTGGGGCTGAGAATCTGCAGTTAAACAAAGGCACTGGTGATCTTGGTGTCACTGGTGTAAGACCTACACTGGGAGGTCACTGCTGGCCTCCTGGGAGACGCTGTCCAAGGGGTCCAAGCAGGGAGGCCTCGGGGGAACTCACAGAGAGCCACGGAGAAAACGAGTCAGCCCTAAAACACATTCAGGCCCAGAAAGCAGGACGCTGACCTTTTTTGTTGTCTTTTTGGCTGCTTTGGGTCTTCGTTGCTGCACGTGGGTTTTCTCTAGTTGCGGTGAGCGGGGACTACTCTTCGTTGTGGTGCGCGGGCTTCTCATTGCAGTGGCTTTCCTTGTTGTGGAGCACGGGCTCTCGGAGCACGGGGTCTAGGCGCGCAGGCTTCAGTAGTTGCATCACGCAGGCTCAGTAGTCGCGGCACACCGGCCTAGAGCGCACAGGATTCGGTAGTTGTGGCACGTGGGCTCCGTAGCTCAGGTGTGTGGGGCTCTAGGGTGCGCGGGCTTCAGTAGTTGTGGCACACGGGCTTATTTGCTCCGCGGCATGTGGGATCTTCCCGGACCAGGGCTTGAACCCGTGTCCCCTGTATTGGCAGACAGATTCTCAACCACTGCGCCGCCACCGGGGAAGCCTCAGAAAGCTGACTTTGGACAGTACCGATCCAGTAGCAAGTTTTGGTCCCCCTTTCCCTTGCCCTCCCTGCGCTCCAATCTTGGAGGGCCTTGGAGCCTGGAAGGGAGGAAGGCCAAAGAAAGAAGTGAGAAGTGGGTCACACCCTCATTCCTGGACAGCAGACCCTGGCCCCGGGTCTGTTGGTAAATACTGAACCAGCACACCGCTATTCTTTAAGCAGCACACCAGCTCTCTAAGGTAAAAAGCCCTGCCTTGGAGTATCTGCCTATTTCCGTGGTGTAAATACTCTCCAGCACGGCCATCTCAGGCTACCCATGTGATGCCACGGAATGCAGGGTTAGAAAGAGAAGCTAAAATTCGATCTGGTGAGCTGCTAGGAGCCTGACCCAGCTCCCCACCGTTCCTAGCCTGAAGTCATGCCCAAGATGGGTGGTGGGGGAGAACTATCTATCCAGAATGAAGATTGAGTTGCTGAACGGTATATTGTCCTGGACTGTGCTTTGTTATTTAAAGTGACCATGGAGCTCTGTGTTACCGCTCAAGTTCTCATCCAGTGGCAGGGGAAAAACGGAACCAATTTCAGTTCGGGGATAGTAAGAGACCAAGGAAAGCTGCATTCTGGTTATATCCTAAGGATAGTGCCTGTCCAATGTATGGGTTACATGGGGAACTTTTATCTTTAAAACTGGGAAGGTACTTTTAAAAGAGAATTATCACGTGGACATACAAAACTGAAAGGTATACGTGAAATCTCCGCCCTCAGATTGAGAAGCACAGATGTAGGACAGTCTGTAGTTGATGAGGTTTGTTTTGGAGAGTTTTCTTTACCGTTCCAAAACAGATGCCCCCCGAAGGAAGGCAGCAGCTGTCTCACTGACTGAAAAACAAACAAGTGAAACTGTTCGAGGATGCAAAGATCGTACAGGAAGGACCCCCCGCCCCCAAAGACGCGCATAAGACCTACCTCACAGGTATACTATTAAGATTAACTGTGCAAACATACTGGCACGTGTCTAACACACAGAGCAGGTTTTCAGTCGGTAGGTTGTGGTTTTCCTTCAGCGACTTCATGAAGTTCCAATGGTGCCGGATGATGTCGACTCCCTCTTCGGGAGCTTCATCCGTGTTCATACGTAAGAACCGTTTCTGTTTCCACTCTTGCTGATGAATGTCACAATGGAAGCCTTAGAGAGCCTCGGTTAGGGGAAGAGCGGGAACCTTCTAAGACCCTTTGGCCGGTGGGGAGAGAGGAGGGAGTAAACGGGAACCAGAACCAGCTTTTAAGCGGGCTCCCACGTGTTCGGCGCTCGCGAAAACAACTTCTGTGTAGTTTAAGTTGCCACGAGGCCACCGGGACCGCAGCTCTCACCCCGGCTGCCCGAATAACTGGCCCTTTGTGCTTCCTCATCCACGGGGTCGGTTGTAAGGCAGAAACTGTGCCCGGAGAGATGCTGCTTCCAGCCGAGACCGGGCTGGGAAACCGCGGGGACCTTCCCTCAATCACGCCTGCTGGCAATGAGGGACTTTCTCCGGTTTTTTTTAAGTACGTTCACAGACCACCACCGCCTACTTTCAGTGACACGAATCCTGCCTTTTACCGTTCAGTCAACAGAACCTGGACTGTTCCAGGCTTCCAGGCAGCCCTGCCTCCTGTTTCTTGAGAGGAAAGGGCAAGTTTCTGGGGACTGGACGGGGCCTGCGTACGGCCCCGCACAGTGCGGAGGAGAGAGGGACACACCCCGGGCGCTGGGGACACCCGGGCTTGGCGGCCCAGGGGACGCGGCCCGTGCGTTTCCTCAGGCGTACGGGTCTGCCCAGCTGCACCGAGGCGGGTCTGCTGCGCTGCGAGCGGCTGCCCCGCGGCTGGTCAGTGGCCGCCAGGGACCCGGCGCCCAGCCCACTTCGGCCTCTGTGGAGCCGCTTTTACGTCCTTCCAAAGGAGCGTCAGTCCTTCGGTGGTCTGCCCATTTCTTGTGAGAAATTATGAATAATGACTCATCAATCTAGAATCTACACCGGTGTATACGTGGTGTCTAAAAATCAGGAGACTGGATGAGGTCATAAAAGACGCGAACGTGCAAGAAAAAGAGATTCGAGCGCCCTCCTCATAGCGCGGAAGAATAGAGGGCGGGCCGGAAGGCATCTCCGCATGCGCAGAAGCGGGTCTGACAAAGGTTGACGGAAGAGGCGGGGCGGAAGGACGCTGAGGCTAAAGACATAATTTGTCTAGATTTGCACTCGTTATCGTCGTTTCCCACATGGTCTAGCGGTTAGGATTCCTGGTTTTCACCCAGGCGGCCCGGGTTCGACTCCCGGTGTGGGAACTTCTGTCCTTTTAGGACAAAAGAAAAGCAATTCAAACCCCCCTTAAGTAGGGGGTGGGGGGACTAGATTAGTGCTTTTAGAAAACGCTGTAACCCCATTTCAGAGCAGCCAGGAGAGAATGAAGCTGGAGGGAATCAAGGTCTGCCCTCGAGCGGGCGTCGGCACAGAGCCGACGCAAACCCGGTCCGCTGGCAGAAGTAGGAGGAAAGGAAATAACTCGGAACAGTGCCAAGTTAGCTTTTGAAATAAGTCTTTAAATCTGAGGAGCAGGGAGCCAGCCGGTCCCGTGCTAAGATATATGTTTCAGCTGGTTTTTCTGCGTAATTTCTCCTTGTACTGTGAATATGGAACTAACGACCAAAAAGTGCTCTTCTGTGAAAGAAAAATAAAAGCCATCGTGTAGGACATTATAGGGCTTTTAAGTTGCCTAAAGCCATTCCTTTGAGAAGGACAGCAAGATTTCCAGAAAAGACATACTATTAAGGGCAGAGTAGTTCAGGGTACAATAGATTGTGTTTGTGATTCAAAGAGCTCACTAAACCAGTTATTGCGGGAGGAAGGGGGGAGGCGGTGAGGGAGGAAAAAAGAAAATTAGGTTATTACAAATATTGAGGAGTGAGGCAATGGCAAAAACAGCACTTTCTTCTCATGCCCTAACATATTTATTTGACACATTCTGTTGAAAAAACTTCAAGAATTCATGATAGGCTCAATAAGCTCTCTAGAGTTAGAAATCTTAGTACTGATGTGTGACGAGACAGTTTCCAACTGTTACTCAAATAAGTGCATCCTCTGCTGTAATCGTTTAGCTTGCTTACCTCTCCAACCATTTGCCATTAGGAAAAGTCTCCAGGCATTTAGAAGCCACACTTCTTTCCCACTGGTGTTGAACGCTTTGAAGCTTCCCCAATTTGTTCCCAGACTGCCTTTAACCCTGAGAAACAGCTGTGAAAAAGACTTGGCATCCACATGACTTCGTTTGAAATTTGCTCTCTTTTTAAAGTCCTTTGGGATTTTAAGGGACACAAAAATGCCATCCTTCATGAGAAAAATACTAGGCTAAATATATGCTTATTCAAAATTCCTAAATAAAGAGCTTGGAGGAGAAATTGATCATCAGCAGGTGATCTGCATTTATTGAATCGAGTAGGACAGAATTGATAAGAAAATAAAAAACATAATAAGAAGAAGTAATATTTATTGAGCATGTACTATGAACTAGGATAAATGTTTTACATGCCTTTTTCAATTTAATCCTTATTTTGTTATCAGATATTATTATTATGTCTGTATCAGCCAGGGGCCCAGTAGGAAACTGATGACATTCTTAACAGAGTTTAATAAAGGGACTATTTAGAGTTTATTTAGGGTCTAGGAAAACAACAAGGAACAATGCAGTCCTCAGGGCTCCTGGGCCTAAAATGAGTAAGGGGGGGAAGTTGGCTGATGGAGAGAGCTGCCACTGAGGGGCTGTGGTTTTGGTTTTTGTTTGTCTTAAAACTTGCTTTCGTATGGCAGGTGAGTTCCATTCACATGAAGGCTGTTAAATCTACTCATCCTATGAATCGTTCATTTCCATAAAATAGATTCGTGGCCTCACGGATTTGATAAAAGCTGCCTTTGGATGCATAGGATAATTAAGAGATGCAGAGCATGGTAGATACTTCTATAGACATGTACTTAACTAAATGAAAAGAGCTTAAGTTTGTGGAGAGATGGTTGCTTGAGTTATATTTGGCACTTTACAGCCTTGTATTTTTGCAGAACATTTCGCAGTAATTTTCATTAATCATCTTCCTAATCAGTCTTTAGATTCACAGAACTATTTGAGCTGCAAATGCCCTCTGCAGTCATTTAATGGAGCTCCTCATTTTACCCAGGAAGCATTGGGTTCCGGATTTTATGCCTCTGATTCCCTAGGACTGGATTTTAGATTGTGTTCTAGATTATTAGATTGTGTTTTAGATTGTCACCCCAAATTGAATCTTTCATGGTGTCCTGGCTGAAACCACTCCCTCCTGCACCACCGGGTGCTGAGAAGATGAATTTTTAAAGTTCTGTCATATCTTGATTTTGGTCAGTGTTCACAGTCGTAACAATTTTCCTGTTTGAAGTTTTGAGTTAAAAAAAAATTTTTTTTAATTCCCCATACAGACATTTCTAGAAAGTGATGATCTTTATTTGGGATATTTGAACTAGTCATAGGTTCTCAGTATGCTTTTATTTTTATATATGGTCATAAACTTTGGGGGAGTCTGCATAGATATTGCTTTATGCCCACCCACACGGGTATATAGAGTCACATAGACTTGTATGTATGCTCCCTGAGAGATACATGTTGCATGCAAAAAATTTCCTAAATAATTGCAACATTAACACAGGAAAGGGAAGGCAAATATGAATTTTTTAACTGACCCACGTTATAGAGCTGAACAACTTGGAAAAACACTTAATACTTGGAAAATCACTGGAACAAATAATCAAAAAACCAATCTGCAAACACATAGAAGACCACAGCATACCGGGTAATCATCCCACATAGCTTTGTGAAAAACGAAGCTGACCAGATGAATTTAATTTCCTTTTGTCACAGAGTGACAGGCGTGGTGGATGGGGTCGCAGTCAAGAGAATCTATCCTGACTTAAGAAACCTTGGGATTTTGTACTTTGTTGGGTGCTCATGAAGAAAATGTAGGTAAGACTACTGCTGTCTGGCAGGGATGCATTCAAACCGAAGTCTGGGGCTCAGCTTCACGCAGACAGGCAGCTTACCCTCATTCTATGCAGCAATGACCTTGTCCTCCTTCTTAAGTCTCTTCTGCCTGGATTCCTTTTTTTAAAAACGCGTTATTCAGAATCTCTGTGCAAATTACATCATCTCTCTGTTCCTCAGTTTCCTAGACTATAAAATAGGGGTAATAATTGGACCTACCTTATAAGGTTGTGAAGATTAGATAAGATAATGCGTATAAAGTGCTTGGCCCAGTTTGGGGCCAGTGACAATTTGTTGCCATCACCACCATTATCATCATTGTCATCATTATCATGTCTAGTTCCTCTTTCTCTACTTCTAATCACAGTGTTAAATCTGATCATTTCTACCTCTTCAGTGATGCGAGGTATGTTCTTATCTATTTCCCCTGCCACTGTGCTGGGCAGATCATCTGTTCCCTGGACTATTGCAGTAGATACCAAACTGGTTTCTCTGACCCCCATCTCACCCATCTTTTCTATCTCACATCCTACTGCCTGTCACAGCGTGGAGCTGAGCGTGCCGCTCCCCTGCACCTTCAGGGCTTTGGCCTGCCATGTGCTCCCAACTTACCTTTACAACCTGATTCTACCGCTTCCCTCTGTGCACCCCAGGTTTCAGTTAATTTCTCACTTTGCCCTGTATCTGGCCTTTGCTCAATTTTTCCTCTACTGAAATGCTCCTGTGTCCTTTCTCTAAATATCTGCATCTTATCCATCCTTTGAGGCTTAATTCAAATGTCCAGTCCTTCACAGAGCATCCCTTACCTCTCCTGCTGGGAGACTCCTGTTACCTCTCCTGCTGGGAGACTCCTGATGGGAATATCTTCTGATTCCCCTTAGCATCTTGTATACCTCTCTTCTGATACTAATTCCTCTCTAACTTCAGGTCTTAACTTAGATGTCATTTCCTCCAGAAGTCTCTCCTGCTTCTCTGACAGTGGGGGAGGTGCTTTGGTCTGCGTGTTTCTTTCTCACTGCATTTACCACACTTGCGATGGCCCCCCGCTAGAGCGCATGCTCCAAGGCCAGTGCCCTGCATGAAGTAAATACTTAATAAACCTGTGCTGAGGGAATGTGTGAGCCGGACAAGGACTGTATTGTCTCAAGGAACATCTTAGGTTCCAAGTTACAGAAAGCCACTGGAACTAGTTCAGGCCGGAGGGAGAATGATTGGCTTATATAACCAAACTGTGGAAAGTGGAGTGATGTGGCTGGCCTCAGGGACAACCAGAACCAGTGTCCGTCTCTCTGTCTCTCCAGGTGTCAGATTTATTCTCATCTACTATGGACCAGCTGTTTCCACATGGCAGGGATCTGAGCACAACCGGCTCCATACTTATTTCTCACAGCTCCTTCAACTAAGAGGGAAGGTCTTTCTTTTCTTAGTTTTTGTTGGAAAGTGCTGGGGAGGAAGGTGGCCTTGCCTGGGCCCTGTACCCTCTTGAGGGTCAATGCACGTGGGGTATTGTGATTGGCAGCCCTCATTAGAACCGCATGGTGGGGAGGAAGGAGGAACAGGCATTAAAATTAAGCCAGAGAAATTAAATAGTGGTAATGGTTGCATAACTTTGTGAGTATACTAAGACCCCCGAATGTAAAAGCCTGGATTTTATGGTATATGAATTATCTCAATTAAAAAAAAAAAGAAAAAAATTAAGCCAGAGATAAAATCTTGCTGGCAAAATAAGCATTTTTTTTTTTTTTTTTTTGTAGTATGCGGGCCTCTCACTGTTGTGGCCTCTCCCGTTGCAGAGCACAGGCTCTGGACGCGCAGGCTCAGCGGCCATGGCTCACGAGCCCAGCCGCTCCGCGGCATGTGGGATCTTCCCGGACCGGGGCACGAACCCGCGTCCCCTGCATCGGCAGGCGGACTCTCACCCACTGCGCCACCAGGGAAGTCCAAAATAAGTATTTTTATAATCCTTTTATTTGAGCTACTCATTCAGCAAACATTTATAGGCACCGATTACGGGCCAGCACCCATCTAGATTTACATTTTAGTTGGGGAATCTTCCACATACACAAAAACACATGAATAAGGTAAGAAGTCTGGACTTCATTCTAAATGTTATGGGAAAGCTCTGGAGGTTTCAGCATAGAGAGGGTTCCACCGCCAGGATGAGACTCCCTGGATTCGAGGGGCTTTGAGTATCTTCTGGCCAGTTTCTCTGTTTGTGGTCAGCGTGAACCACACTTTTATGGGAAGATGAGAATGTTGAACAGGTCTTTGAAATGGCTTCCATAACCTCATTTTCAGAATTTGGCAACTTTGTCATAAAAAAGTTTCCTTGTGGACCAACCTAGATCACGTTACACTTTGTTTTCAGCCTATTGGCCTGGAGTTAGCCAAACTGCAAAGTTTGGAGGCACAGCCCTCAAGACTGCCCTCCCTTTGAACACCGTCCTCAAATTTGGGGCATTGCCAAAACCACCCCCAGGTTTGATGATGTGCTGGAAGGACCCACAAAACTCAGTGAAAGCTGTAGTGCTCACAGTTACGGTTTATTATGGGGAAAGGATACAGGCTGAAATCAGCCGAAGGGAGAGACACACCGGGCAGAGTCTGGGACAACTTTCTGTCATCCTCTCCTCTCTCCCCATGGAGTCAGGATGCGTTATCCCACCCCCATCCTGTATTGAGGTGTGACAATAGGCATGGAGTATTGCCAACTAGGGATGCTCACCTGAGTTTTTATTGGGGCTTCATTATGCAGGCATGATTGATTGCTTGATCACCCACGTGGCTGAGCTCATCCTCTAGGCTGCCTGATAACACGTGACCCAAAGCTCCCATCCTAAGTCACGTAGTTGGTCTTTCTGGATACCCTAAAGCTATCAGGTAGGACCAGACCCCCCCCTAAACAAAGAGACTCCTTTCAGGTAGGAGTGTCTTTGATAGATTACTTCCCAGAAGCCAAGGGCAAATGCCAGACCTCTCTTTGGCCAAGGCCAAATTCTTTTCTATGAACCATTTTTTTTTTCCAGTTTTCTTCTCAATGGAAATGAAGGAGACAGGATTGGTTATGGCCGCAAACTGTTTGACAAAACATAGGAAATTGTTCAGGGCCGCAGCTTATGATGGCTCTGACTTGTCTCCCACCTTTTTTCCAGACTTCCTAAGGGGAAGTTTAAAAAAAGAGGGGCGAGGAGGGGCTATGGGGATTAGCAGTTTTCTCTGAGGCCTACGTATCTTTGGCTGGCCGTCCCACGGCATGCTCTCATCTTAAAATGGAAACAGCAGACCCTAGAGGAGTGTTTCATGCTAGGGATCTCTGTCTCATCAGAACCACAGTGAATCTGAGGCGTGTCACCTGCATTAGGATTTCCACAGGGAGCTCAAAAGCAAAATTGCCGAATCGCGTGCAGAAAATGGAGGCCCGCCAGGATTTTGTCTGGATCTTGCAGCGTCTGACAGTGGACCTGGGGAGTTCACCTTGTTATTATCAGGGAACCTCATGCCCCACCCTCAGTGAGTTTTAGCTCTGTAGATCCAACACCTGCAGCAGTCCGATTGCATCGCCTTTGACCCTGACTCCCTCGTGTATAAACCTAGCAAGTCTGTTTGCCAAAGGCAGAGAACCCCATCATCTATTTCTTGCCTCTGGGTACCTCTGTTGAGTGCTGTTTTCCATTCTAAGCTCTAATACAGGAGATTGGGGAGGGAGGGGGAGGGTACAGAGGAAGACAGGACATTTTGTAAGCATCGAATATGTTCACTGAGTCTGCGGGAGCAGTGAACCTGCCAGTTATCAGAAGCTGGAGTAATTTTCCATAACCTGTGCTCGTTAATGTCCTGATCGGGGTTAATGGATTCAAGGGAGGCAGAGAGAGTGCAGCACTAAGGGAAGTAAAGGAGGAATAATCAGAATTTGGCAACAGCTCAGCAGTGGGGTGTGAAGGGAAGGGATGATTTGTTGACAACCCCAAGATGATAAGCATCCCCAGAGAGACAGAGAAGTGGGGCAGAGAGAATGAGATTTGTCTCCTCTGACAACTTTGAGGCACTGCCGGGACATCTAAATGGAGCAAATGAAGAGCGCAGGCAATCCAGGCTGGAATACCTGTGAAAGCACACGTCTCTGGGGCAATTGTCATTTTCAGGCAGATAAGAGGGTTTCTAACTGAACGGTGCCTGGCTCTTGCAATCAGTGGTGTGGTTGAGAGAGAGTGTGGGCTTGGGAAGATGTGAGAGATTCTGTCGCGTATTGAGCCTGTAGTGACAGACACACGCTTTTGTACATATACCTCTAGCCCTGCAGTGACACATCTCAAGAGCACCGGATGTGCACTGCGCAGCTCCGAGGGCCTCCAGTTCCATTGCAGTCGTCGTAGATTTTGATAATTTTCTGGCAGATGGCAGAAAATTATCTGCCATCTTGTAAAGGGTCTTGAGAAAGGCGTGACTTTTTCCAATTTGAGCAAAGATACTATATAAGCTTTCAGGGGCCCTGGGGTGTTTGTTAGTCTTTTTAAAATTATTATTATTAATAAGTCTTGGTTAATAAAGCCTGCAAAATTTCTAGTCCCTGCTGATCTTGTTACATTATGTGAAGAATCAGTCGAAGACCCTGAGCTACTAATTATTTTATTTTATAAATTGAGCACTTTAATGTCGGCACATTGTTTCTTGTATATGTTTTGTGTGTGATTGTGGGACACACTGGAAATCTGGGTTGGTACGAATTTCACGGAAAACGGTTTCGCATGTAATACACATCAAGAACCGTAAGCATGTTTCTTCCTTTTATCTAGTTATTATACTTTCAGAAATCTACAAGGGAAGAATCAGAGAAGAGCAAAGATATAGATTGATGAACAAGGATGCTTTTATCCTTATAGCGTCATCTATCATTAAAAAATACTTGAAATGATACAAAGGTCCTGTAATAGGAGAATGAATGAACAAATGGTACATCCATATGGCGGAATATTGTAGAGTCGATTATTTAGAGCCAAGATTATCTAATGACACAGAAAAAAGCAGAATCCCAAACTCTATGTATAGTTTGAGTCCAACTTTGTATAGAAGACAATACACACATACCTAAAAACAGGAAGGAAATATACCAAAAAGTTAACAGTGGCTATTTCTGGGTGGTGCAGTTACATTTAATCTTTTTCCTTGTACTTATTTCAAGTTTCCAAATTATTTTTGACATGAGTATAGTCAGGAACTTCCCCCCCGCCCCCAAGTCAATCCATGTAGCTTGGGAGTTTAGGTTGAGTGCTATGAGATGCGCTATAGTGTGCTCTCAGCTACCCCCAGCACAAGGGCATTTCAGAGCCATCCAACCTCTTGTGAGCCTCTACGTGGTGCTCTCACCCTGTAGACATGGGCTCTGGGCTGACCCCTGCAGTGGGCAGGGTTGACACTGAAGGGACAAGGCTCCAGGCCCACTAACCTCCCATTCATGCCCTCATCCAGGGTGATGTGGCTGGTCCATCTTCTCATCGGAAAACAAAAACCTGGATGCCCTGGGTCTTGCACAGGAAATGCCATTTTAGCCGTAAGTGACATTTCTTTTACTGAACCAAAACTGTCTGTGAACCGTTCACTGAAAGCTCTTCTCTAGCATTTAAAGACTTTTTAAGCGCACAACCTAGGTCCCATTAGTTTTCTCCATCTGGTAACTTCCCTCTTGTCAGAGTGCTTCCTTTCCTTGTTGCTGTTTTGCAAATGAAAATCAGAGTGGCTTTAAAAAAATTTTTTTTTAGTTGGAGTTTTGATCTGCTGGGTGTGGAAATCCCTGATAGATTTCTCACAGTGAGATTCTATAGCAAGAATCACAATAATTTGAATTCTTATTTGAGGGTTAGCAGAAACAGCAGGTACTTTAACAAGCTGGGAAGAGGCAAATAAAATAGTATGACAAATAAAATAGTAAATAAAATAGTAAAAAGAGAAAATAGAATTCATTTCTATTAGGCTCAGCAATAATAAAAGCATAGTAACTTGGATATTTAGAGAGAGCTCTCTATCTTTTAAACATGATCTTCTGAAGATGTGGTATAAATATACATAGACATATGTATGTAGAAAGTCATTCTGCTTCCAAGAAATTTAGACCCCCCGCAAGACTTCATAAATCTCCAGTCTCCAATGACTTTTTTAAAAAATAAATTTATTTTATTTATTTTTATTTTTGGCTGCGTTGGGGCTTCGTTGCTGCGTGCGGGCTTTCTCCAGTTGCAGCGAGCAGAGGTTTCTCTTCGTTGCGGTGCACAGACTTCTCATCGCAGTGGCTTCTCTTGTTGCGGAGCACAGGCTCTAGGTGAGCCGGCTTCAGTAGTTGTGGTACACGGGCTTATTTGCTCCGTGGCATGTGGGATCTTCCCGGACCAGGGCTCGAACCCGTGTCCCCTGCATTGGCAGGCAGATTCTTAACCACTGCACCACCGGGGAAGCCCTCCAATGACTCTTGTCCTCAGGTTGAGTTCCCCAAAGGGCAGAGACCTGTAGGAAGGGGGACATAGCAAGTGTGACTACAGCTCTCGGATAAACGACCATTAAAATTTAAATGTTTTGCAGCTTTTTGTGAGTGTACAATTATTTCAAAATAGAAAGTTAAAAGAAATTAAGTGAGAATGAGAAACATTAGGAGCCTAAGCACTGTAGCTTCATTATAATAACTTTTGCCACCATCCCTAGGAACACGACGTAAAGGTGAAGTTAGATGCTGGTGAGTGGAGGATAACTGGCTTGGGAGTAGGGGGTACAGGGGATACAGAGAGACTAGAAGAGACAATCTAGGGTTCCCCTGTTCCCCCACCGCTACTGGACAGAGGAAGCAGCAGTTGTATTTCTGTGAATATTTTGGGAGGCGGTGTGATGGGGGAGAGAGGCAAGGCTAAAGTTGGTTGTGTGGGGTTTTTTTGTTTTGCTTTGTTTTGGTTGGGTTGTTTAATTTTAGATGACTAGGTGTAGCTATGCGCCCCTGGCATTGCTGTTGAATTCCAGTGTAGACACCCGAGGTCCTCTGTCCTTTCCTTCACCACCAACTGCTTGCTTGGTCTGCCCAGGGCTGAGTTAGGTCAAACAAGGTCAACAATTTCTGGAGATGTTCTGAGGGATGAAGTGTGCAGCCAATGCAAGATTCTTTTTTAAGGTGGTATCATGCATTCATTCTCCAGCTTCTGCTTAGGCCACAAGCCACTGGTGAATAAAATGATCTCAGTGATCAGACGCAGTGCACATGGGGCAATATTCCTTCACTGGTTCTGTTTGTCCTGGACGCTGAAGCTAGAGCCAACCTTTTCTGGCGAGATTCCCAACTGGCCCCCCCAGTTTTTTTGCCCCAAATTTTAAAAAGCCAGCAGGTCTGGTCAAAGAACCTTGGCTGCTTCCATGAGCCTTTTGGAGCACAAAAACTGATTCCATGCAGTTAGCGGTTGCCCAGCGCACAGCTCTGAATGGAGTCCTTCCCAAATCCTTCCCACTTCGCCTCATAGCCCGAGCTCGTGCTCCCTTTCTGGCAAGGACACTGTGCACGATTCCCTGTATATAGAGAGCTGGCTCCATTTCCTAGCAATTCTATGAGGTTCTCTCTTCTTTGATGGTAAAAATGGAGCAGTCTAAACATCTCCAAAGTACTGGGATCTAAAACAAAAAGCACCAGGGGCACTGGTGACAAGAAACAGAGTCCCCCTTTTCAGCAGAGAGCTTTTAGAATAAATCTGGCACCGAAGGTTTGGTCACAGTGATTGCTTCAGTTTGGGGCCTGCGAGGACACAAATATTTCGAATTTCTTGTCAAAACTTGGCTGACAGCGTAAGCTTTCTTTATTTTGTTATCTGTAATCATATGTAAACAGCTACTAGTTTTATAGAGGAATAAAGCTGGGGGTGAATCAAACAGCCCTGGGGCGAAGCTTCAACTTGACATAGACTTGGAATCGATTTTACTGCCAACGTGTGACGTGGGGCGGGGGGGTGGGGGGGGTGGAATTCTGTATTTTCTTCAAATCCCAGTTCTTCATCTAAAAACCAATAGCAAATGCAATGCCTATGTGATAAGGTCAATGAAAGAATGACCAAATAAACTAACATAAAGGTGTTCAATAAGCACTACAAAACCCTTCCCCTACCCTCTCTCATCCTACTGCTCTCCATCCCCTTTTCTTGTCTCTAGAGCTGTGACTTTCAAACTGTTTTAACATCTGGAACTTTTAAAACATTCAAATAAACATGTATGTAGAAGTCAGGCATAGAAAACAGATAAAACCCCCAGGCTGCTACGAAGGAAGCGCCAGGTTCCTCCTGTCTTTCTCTCCTCGGAAGAAGTTTTCTGCAATTTAAGTGCGTGGGGATGGCCTTTCTCCTTTACTGGGAGACCCTGCAGGGGGGAGCCCAGGAAGAGGATTGGATCGCTGGGTCCTGCGACGCTTCTCCCCTTCCACTGCCCCTCCCCCTCCCAGGTCCGGGCACCTGAAATCTTCCCAGGGAGGGCTCCGGTGTGACTGGGGTTGAAATTAATGCATTCGGGGCTGGAGTTCTTTTCCCTTTGGCGGTTTCTCTGATGAACTCACTTTCTGGAAGGAAGGCATGGCTAGCTGCCGGAGGGTTCTTAGCAAGCCAGAGACTTGACTGATTCAGCCGCGGGATGGGAGCCGTGTGAGCTCCTGTTTGGTGTCCGTGTGTCAGAAAGCAGGGGAGGTGCTTGGTGCGCACGATCCTTTACTTGGCTCTGTGTGTTTACCAGATGTGTGTTGGCGCCTGGAAAAGACTGATGGAATTAGCCCTGCTGGTGCAAGGAGCGGGGTTAAAGGGTAAATCACAGAACACTTGGCTGTGACCCGGGAATCCGGGCTCCAGTAGGGCCTGCTACTGCTGCTTGTGCCTCTGCCTCCGGAGGTGAGGTGGCCTCGGCATGAGGCTGGCCTTACAGGGCCTGCAGCTAGGCAGGTCCCCTACCCCGCAAGGGCCATGAAGTTCCAGCGGGTGCCTCTGCACCCCACCCCACGTGACTGGCCCTGGCCCCGCCTCCTTCTCCTGTTGGCTCGCGATTTCCTTTCCTACAGGAACATTCCGGGCCTTGAGAGAAGTGGCACATTCCTCCCTTCTAGGGAGGAGGAACACCCAAGGGCTGCGAAAAGGGCTTCTCTCCCTTTCTGCGGCTCTGATTATAGATTGCTGAGTCTGAAGGGTGAGGACAGCCTGGAGTCCTGCCCTGAGCCGGGAGTCGGAATGTACAGTAGTGCTTTCAAGATCTTAGTCATCAGTAAACAGAGCTATTATGCTCTGGGTCTGATGTGTTCTCTCTTCTGCTGGCGGCCTGTGGTTGCCATGGATATGGCTTTGTCTTTGGAGGCCTATAACCAAGGAGGATTTAAGTAAATCCTCATGGGTCAATATTTCCATAAAACCAAAAAAAAAAAAAAGAAAAAAGGCGGGAGGGGGAAGAAAAAAGGAAAACTTTCTTAAAAGACTCTAAGATACCCTTAAACAGTTCTGAAATCATCACCAAAGCAACAATAATACCCTCAGGCTTGCCAGAACCCATGGGGGCACACATTTTTTAAAAAAGTACTCAGAATTACAAAGATGAAGTTCACTTCATGGCTCTGATTGCAGCATGTGAAAATGATGGTATTTCCCAGTTGAGTGTTTTGAACAATATAAAGTTACTTTTTTTTTTTTTGGCTAGTGCTTATTTTTCAGAATGCCTCTTGATTTGCCGTTTCTAAGATGTGTCATATTCCAGCATATAAATGAGCCTGTGTTATTTCCATCTGACACGGGAGATTCGGTGACGTTTGGTGATGACTATGGAAGATGGGTAGATTGAATTAAGGAGGCTTTAAAAAAAAAAAGAAAGAAAGAAGAAAGACTGAGTCCTGCACAGTATCCAAAGAGCTCTGGCGTCTTTGTTTGAAAACACATGCACACTCCCGGGATTCCTCATAAGTCACTCGGAAGAAAGCTACTGTCACCTGGAAAAGCAGAGGTCCGGGAGCTGGGGAGTAGCCACAGCCCCGCCACGCTTTGGTTCTTTGCTCCAAGAGCCTCATCCTTTTTAATGGGCTGCCCTTTGGGTGTGTTTCTTTGTGTTTCCAGAAACCACACTGCCTCAGTCAGGGAAGCAAGCTGTGGACTTTGGGCTGAGGACCCCGGCCAAGGTGCCCACAGCTGGGAAAGGGCTGCTGCCGTAGCAGCGTCCTTGCTGCCACCACCGGTGGCTCCTCCCCTCATGGCAACAGCCCAGGGGCTTGTCATCCCTCCTACCTGCTTCCCTGTTTATTGTCATTGGCAGCAAGACACTTGCAATAAAGAAGCTGCATCTGAACTGCAATTACCCAGCTTCCTTTTCCACTGAAGTGGGGCAAAAAGTGATGTTAATTTCCTTTCTGTGTGCTTGAGTTTTCACGTGTTTGTACTTAGACACTGGATCAATCCACAGTCTCCTTGTTTGCCTGCCTCAGGAGTTCTCCCCAATCCTCACCTGTGATGTCACCTGGCAACCGCTGGAACTTCCCGAGTGGAAGATTAGGACCCTCTTGTTCTGACTCCAAGTGCCTGAATGCATAGTCCTTGGTGATGGTTAGGAACAGAGAGGACAGTGATGCTGCTGGTGGGTTGCCACCAGGGTCAGTGGTGGCTTGTCTGGACGACGAAGGGAAGCTCGTGCCTGAGCCGCCTCTGGCGGGTCCTGGGAGGAACGACATGCTCCCAGGCCAGCTTGCCCCCATCCTGCCAAGAACCGCCTGGGAGGCTGTGGTGGTGACCAGCGAACAGAGACCCAGCTCTTCGGTTTGATGAGGCCAGTTGTGGGGTGAGTCTGGGAGCCCTAAGAAAACTCTGGGGTATGAGGAGGAGTCCCTAGATAAACAGCTGCTAAGTTCTCTGAACCACCATATTAGACCCTCAAGGGAATTTTTTTTTTTTTTTTGCGGTATGCGGGCCTCTCACCGTTGTGGCCTCTCCCATCACGGAGCACAGGCTCCGGACGCGCAGGCTCAGCGGCCATGGCTCACGGGCCCAGCTGCTCCGCGGCATGTGGGATCTTCCCGGACCGGGTCACGAACCCGTGTCCTCTGCATCGGCAGGCGGACTCTCAACCACTGCGCCACCAGGGAAGCCCCCTCAAGGGAATTTTGACCCCTATGCTTCCATACAGTTCCTCCAGGGCCACCACCAAATGGGAGAGATTTCATGGAAAAGCTGAGGCTACACTTGGTATCAGGCTGAGAACGATCATTTTGATCCGGACTAAAAGGTTTCTGATTTTCCAAGTTGGTAAGCAAAATAGAGTGATGTCCGAGATTTGGATTTGAGGGTGACTCTGAAAGGACCCAGGGAGGTTATGAAGCTTTAAATGACACCAGTTCCGAAATATCACGAGGAAAAAAAGGAAGAGGCAGCTAAAAGAACCAACATGGTGGTGAGGGAAGACTGTTAGAGCTATAATTTGAAATGAACACAAACAAAAGATGGAAGGAGGGGCATGTAATGAAGGGTGTCACAAAAGAATAGCAGGAATCTGTATATTAGTGTCAGGAAAGCCGAAGTCCAGAATATGCTAAGACTTGTGAAACAGCAGCTGACCTGGGAATAATGCTGCCTAGTGTGCAAAGCATTTTCATGTAAATGATCACACGGGTCCTCACAATAATCCTTGGGGGGCGGGGTGGGTAGGAGTTATTATCCTCAGAGTGTGTGGGGACGTCTCAGAGGCAAAGCTGGGATTTGCACCCAGATCATTTGAGGCCAAATGCTGCGTCTTTCCACTACCCCACATCACTTTCTGTTACCCTGTTCAAAAGCGTATATAGCGGAAGATGGGGTAGTGTACCACAGGCAGGTGATAGAAAGCAAAACCAGCTGGTCCTATATTTTCTTCAGTGCATCACAAAGCAAAACAGTCTTCAAAGGCTAGAAAAACTTTCTCAAGATGGATGAGACCCTCAAGGAGATTTGAGTTGTCCAAGCCTTAGGCCCTGACATTGTAGATGGCTGTTTCCAAAGGGACCTGAATTTCCCCTGCATGACCCTTACTCCAGAAATTACTTGCTCAGTATCTGTGTTCCCCACTAGACTTAGGTTCTTGAAGGCAGGGACCATGGTCATCTTGTCTATCATGGTATGGCCATTGACTGCCCAGACAATGATGGAGTGACCGTAGACCTGTGAGCAGTCATTTCTGGGAAATTATGGGAGGTATGCTACAGAGGGAGGCAGAAGTCATCATGGTTTACAAAAATGAGAAAGGTAGATTCTAGAGTCTACTTACCAATTAGCTGACATTAGTCTCGAGGTATTTATATTCATTTCAAAGATAAAACTGAGGCCCAAAGGCATAAAGCAAGTCACGTGAACCCATCTCATTCATCCCAGAGACCTGATCAGAACCTTTGTTTTGGGTCACTCAAGGCTGAGGTGTGGCTATCCGGTCCACAGTGTGTCATAAATGCAGAGAAACAGGATTTCAAGGCAAGAATCTTCTTCTTTTAGGCTTTAGATCTTACTTTCATGGTGGTTTGTTCCATTAAGTATTTAGTCTTAGAAGAGGAAGTTTTACTTTCTGCTTGTGCTGGAAGGTACATATTTTGGAGAAGTTGGAAGCAGATACATTTAACACCAAGCTTTCGCAAAGCTTTCAATTGTCAATCCCTTCATCATCAGCATTGTTACCACACGTCCAAGTGTAAACACAGGCAGAGTCTTCTCTAAAGGACATTGAGATAGTGAGGGACTGGGTACAATTGAAATAGACGTTCAGAGATTTCTTCAGCTCCTCTCTCCACGGGAAGGACATTGATTAAGGGTGGGCCTCCCATTTCCTCCTTTCCTGACCTCCAGGCCCACTTTCCAGCTCCACGTGTGGACTTTGAGAGCTGGAAGGACCCTGAGCTAAACCCACGTCATGTTCTCCTCCTCACTCATGTCACTGTGGTCAAGAAAGGTCTTCTGTCTACCCCTCAACAAACTTGGCATGTTCCCACCCCCAGGCATTGGCATCTGCTGCTCCCTCTTCCAGAATTCCTCCCCACATCATTATCCCCACGACTGGCTTAGTGTCATTCAAGCCTCAGCTCAATCAGTCTCCTCTGGGAGAGGCCTGTCTGACCCACTCCCCATTGTATTTTCTTTTTTTCATTTTTTTTTTTTTGCGGTACGCGGGCTTCTCACTGTTGTGGCCTCTCCCGTTGCAGAGCACAGGCTCCGGACGCACAGGCTCAGCGGCCATGGCTCACGGGCCCAGCCGCTCCACAGTATGTGGGATCTTCCCGGACCGGGGCACGAACCCGTGTCCCCTGCACTGGCAGGCGGACTCTCAACCACTGCGCCACCAGGGAAGCCCCCCCCATTGTATTTTCTTAATAGCACTTTCATCACAATATGAACCTACTTTTCCTTCTCCTTGTCCTAGCTCCCCTTTTCCTCTCTCTCCTTCTCGGTTCCTCCTGTTTTCCTTCCTCATCTGTCTCCCCTACTAAAATGGGAGCTCTCTGATGGATCCTCAGTGTCTAGGATGGCAGCTGAGCAGGTGCTCTACACACATATGTTGCGTGAACAAATTGATTCACTTACCTTCTTTCTTGGCTACTTCCGTTGAGAACACTTTAGGACACTAGGATCATCTATTTTCAACAAATGGTGAAAGGGGGAAGGTCAGTGGAGACCATTGGAAAGCACTTTGATATTGGCAAAGAGTATTCATGTTTCAGGGCTCTCTGATAACCTGAAAGCAATCCACAGTGGCAGGCTTAGATCACAAGTTCTGGAGGCATCCTTAAGTCGAAGGAACTGTGCTCTGTCTTTGTGCAGTAAATGAAACCTCCGGGAAAGCTGAGAAAAAGGAATGGGGTGAGTTCCCTCTGGGAATGTAAAAAGCACTGCTGACTGGAGATAAGCCTGCTCAGGGTCTCTCAAAATATCCTTTATTTAGATTGTGTGGCACCACCTGATTGGTGCCCATGGGCGACATCAAGGTTGGAACGAGCTAAGACAAGGCCAGGGATAGGCAGCAGTGGGAGCTTGAGTGGCAGAGAAAAACATGTCCCAGGAGGTACCGGCTCAAATCTAGCATTTCTGCCGATTTTATTGAATGGCGTGGGCGCACCGCCTCTTTACCTCGGTTTGGCAAAATGGGGATGGTATTGCTGACTTTCTTAGTGGGGAAGGTAGGAAAGGTTGAGGCTATCAGGTCATCTTTTGGAGCAAGGCCCCAAATAACAGTCAATTAAACAAGATAGAAAGTGTTCTCTCTCATGGAAACTTCTGAGCCTAAGCATGAATGGCCGGCGTGGCAGTGATGGCGTCATTGACCCAATTGCCTTCCATTTTCTTGTTCTGCCATCTTTGGAATACCGCCCTCATCTGCATGGTGGACACTACCTAATCCATATTTAAGCAAGAAAAGAGAGAGAAGGGGAAGGCACTCACCTTTCAAGCTCACACATACCTTCCATTCACATCCCGTTGGCCAGGGCTTTGTCTCATGGCTAAACCTCAGTGCGAAGGAGTCTGGGACATGTGGGCTTTAACCAGGGTGGCAACATCCCAACTAACATTCTACAGACATGAGGAAAAGCAGTATCAGGAGATAGTTAGCATCTCTGCCATAGGTGACTGGAGGAAATGTGGCAAATTGCCTTGTAAGTGCAATGTTCGTTCTCCTTTGCAATTGCCCCAGGGGAGGAGAATCAAATGGGGATTGAGAGGTTCTCTGCCAGGTCTTTGCAGAGCAAGGAACCGCTTGGATTTTGATAAACAAATCAATGGAAATTTATTCCTAGAAAGAGTATGAAGCCCAGTGATAATAAGCAAGGCGTGTTAGTGCCATAGAACAGAACTGGAGCAATTTTGAAATGCTCATGAGAATGTAGTGGCTATCACGTAATTTGCCTAAGCAGTCAGAATACTGCTTCCTGCATCCTCCATCAGCCACTTAGAATTAACTATAAAGCAGGTCCATTGTGGAGGCTACATCTAGAACTACTGGGATGTAAGCTCTATAGGTATTAAATTTGTGGCAGGCACTTATTCATCCAGTGCACAATTACTAGAAGCTTCCCCAAAGCGTCATGCTGTACTAGGGGGGTGGGGCAACTCTGCTTTTGAGAATGAGAGAGGTTCTCAAGAGTTCAATAACAAAACACCGGCCCATGAGTTCATCCATTAAGTCAACAAATATTTACTGAACACGTATTATGAGTCAGACTCATTGTGAAAGGGCTGGGACATATTGCTGAAAAGCTAGTCCAGGTTCCTGCCCTCAAAGTGCACATCCTAGTGTGAAAAAAAAAAAAAAAAGACAGGAAAGAGGTAAGCAAGGCTGTGAATAGGCAGGATACTACGTAGTGATAAATATCATGAAGGAACCAAACAGAGTGATGACAGAGAAATTGGGCAGTGAATAGGAAGCTCAGCGAGGGCCATTCTGAGGTGACGACATTTAAGCTAAAACCTAAAGAATAAGAAGCCGGTCGTACAACCAGCCAGGTGAAGAGAGGGGGAAAAAGAGCTTGGGGTTTGAGTGGGCCAGCAAGGAGACCAGTGTGGCTGGAGTGTACTGAGTGAGGGCAGAGGGACGAAAGATGAGACGGAGAGGAGAGGGCTGGTCCCAGAGAGTTTCTGGAAAGCGGGGGTCATGAGCTGGTCCTTGAATGACAGATGAGGTTTGAGTCTGAGCGAGGGGGAAACATTTTCAAAGTAGGGTGAGCTATGAAGGGCTTGAGCAGTGTAAGCGCAGGCTCAAGGTAGTAGGAAAGAAGGGTTCCTATTGGGAGTAGTGAGGGAAGGCTGGAAAGGGAAGCTGAGGTAAGTTCTAGAAGGTCTTAAAGGTCAAGGAGGTTGAATTCTCAAAGATAATGTTCAGCCATTTGAGCAGGAACAAAACATGATCAAAATAAGGTTCCGGAAAGATTTTCTTGGTGCTACACCAAGGCTTCTCGATCTTGGTACTGTTGACGTTTGGGGCTGGGTCATGCTTTGTGGTGAAGGGCCTTCCTGGGCATTGTAGGATGTTTAGTGGCGTCCCTGGTCCCTAGAGGCCAGTAGAACCCCCCCCCCCCTCCAGGCATGACAACCAAAAAACGTCTCCAGATATTACCGAATGTCCCCTGGGGGGCAAAATTGCTCCTGGTTGAGAACCAATGATTTAACAAAATTGTTTTAGGTTATTTTTATGTTTTTTTTTAAATCAGATTGTTTGGTCTTGAAGTATCTTGGTTATTGACTTTGTTTCTTTCACTGTAATTGTGTGGACATAGGAACTGGAAATTTAAGTAGTAGGAAGGCCACCTTAGTTCTAGTTCCTGAATTCTATTTGAAAATTTAAGAAAAGCTCACACGATGTTTATACAAATAAGTTTTAATTCTAAAATGAGGCTTTGAGAGTCCTAAGGGGTGTTTCTTCCACACCTCACGTTGATATTTTTGCTGTTCTTACAACACGTACCTCTCTTTCCTGATAAGGAGGCACCCCAAAGCAGCCCCTGAATTTGGGACGCGAGAGAGGAAAAGGCCCTTTTCCAAAGAGGAGATGTGTATATTCATCTGAAAAATAAACATTAAGGAGGACTGTTGTGAAACTTGCTTTTCTTGAGGCCCCTAAGTTTAAATTAGCTTTGTGAGAACTCTTTGGGATTAAAAAACACCCCGAATTAAAATACTATATTCTTTCATCGCTTCCCTTCTCCCCTAGATGATATTTGAAAGATATGCAAGAGAATATGAAGAAATCCAGAAATGTTTTAAAAAATATATCTTCCTATGTCTTTAAAATCATGTACTGGGTTGAATAGTGTCCTCCCCAGATTCATGTCCACTTGGAATCTCAGATTTGGAAATAGTCTTCGCAGGTGCGATTAGTTCAGATGAGAGCATACTGGATTAAAGTGGATCCTAACCCCAGTGAACGGTGTCCTTTTTTAAAAAAATTAATTAGTTTATTTATTTTTGGCTGTGTTGGGTCCTCGTTGCTGCACGCGGGCTTTCTTTTAGTCGCAGTGAGCGAGGGCTGCTCTTCGTTGCGGTGTGCGGGTTTCTCATTGTGGCGGCTCCTCTTGTTGCGGAGCATGGGCTCTAGGTGCGTGGGCTTCAGTAGTTGTGGCGCATGGACTCAGTAGTTGTGTCTCGTGGGTTCCAGAGCGCAGGCTCAGTAGTTGTGGTGCATGGGCTTAGTTGCTCTGCGGCATGTGAGATCTTCCCGGACCAGGGCTTGAATCCGTGTCATCTGCATCGGCAGGCAGATTCTTAACCACAGCGCCACAAGGGAAGAACCTGAACAGTGTCCTTAAAGGAGAGGAGAGAACACAGAGACACACTGAGAAGAAGGCCACGTGGAGATGGAGGCAGAGATTGGAGTGATGCATCTACAAGACAACACGAAGGATGGCTGGTCCAGAAGCTATGCGGAGGCAGGGAAGTATCCTCCCCAAAAGCTTTGGAAGAGAGTACGTTGATTTTGGACTTCTAGCCTCCAGAACTGTGAGAAAATAAATTTCTGTTGTTTTAAATTATCCAGTTTGTGGCAATTTGTAGTCATCGCAGCCCTAGGAAACTAATTCAAATGGTAATTTTATTATTGCTTTTAGTTTTTTAGTAACACTGGAGCTTGCTAGCTCCTGCCTGGAACTCCTTGTTCTTCAGAACTGGCATCAATCTGCAGCAAGAAGTTGGTCTCTGCCCCGTGCTTTGCCACCACCAGAGTGGCTTCAAACATGACCACTTAAACTTTAGTTCCCACTGCACCCAAAAAACACCGCCAAGAATTCTGTGCACCAAACAGTTTTCCTACTGGAAGCCCACACGTGGAAGTGATGCTTCCTTTGGACCAAATTCCAAGACTAGAGGGCTGGGCGGCGCTCTGCAGCGGTGGGTAATGGCTCCCAGTCTCCTAAATAAAGGTTAGTGACTTCACCAGAGATGTCACAACCTAAATTAAAAGGGAAAGGGGGAGGCTTCTGGTCAGATCCCAGAGGAAAACAGGGGGAGGTGAGTCAATGGATAATGGGTGTGGGAATAGGAGGGAGGACAAAAGAGTGAGGGATGAGGGGAGCAGCAGGGGGAGGGGAGAGAAAGAGAAGCAGGACAGCTGAATCCTTTCAGAGGACAGGGAAATGATCTTAATTTACCATAGGCCAAAACAAAAAAGGAAGATTACACAACATCGTTAATGACAGCGTTTCTGTCACTCACTCTGATGGTAGTAATTATGTCTATTATGCAGATTTGGTGGTTAAGGTGCTGTCCTGCCAGCCTACTCCTGAGGGGATTAATGTGGGAGGTTCAGCATCATCAAAGAGAGACCATGAGGTCTGGAAGCTCTCATTTGTAATCTGACAAATACACAAAGTTTCTTATAAAATCATCTCCTCACATTAACTAAAACAGGTAGCCATTTTCTCTTCCTCTAAGCCATGTCCTTACTATGTCCTGTGTTTATTTTTCTGCTGTTAAAGGAGGCTAGACATTTGCTGGGCTTGTTTTTAGCCAAAACAAAACAAAACAAAACAAAACAACAACAACAAAGAAAAAAGGTTTGCACACACATTTTTAGAGAAGAAGTGACTATATTGCTTGTCTAGAGAGCAACTCAGAAATTCATCTAAATTTTAGGTGAGGGATGGGGGCGGTGGTGTGGAGGTGTTGTGTACATGATTCCCAGGGCAGCCAGGGAGCAAACACTGCCTGCTGTTGGCACTGGAAACTTACACTTTATTCAAAAACATTTATTTAGCACCTACTGTGTGTCAAGCACTGGTATAGGGGCTTTGGATATATAAATGATTTTTTTAAAGGGGGTCTACTCTTTACTAGAAAGACTGCTGAGTAAATCATTCATTCATTCATTCATCAAACAGTTACTGAGTGTCATCCATGTGCTAGAGACTGTTCTAGCACTTAGGGTACAAGGGTAAACCGAGCCGATGAAGGTCCTGCCTTCTCTGGGTGAGATAGCTGAGGCACGTTTCCAGTGGATGGAGGAGGCATGCATTCAGCCTGGAGTTGCCGAGGAAGCTTTCTCAGCACAACTATCTGTAAAAGCTTGGATGGCGCCGAGGAGGACGGCTGACTGTTCCTTTCTTATTTTTTTAAATTTTATTTATTTTGGCTGCACCGGGTCTTAGTTGTGGCATGAGGGATCTTTAGTTGTGGCATGAGGGATCTTTAGTTGTGGCATGCAGACTCTTAGTTGAGGCATGCACATGGGATCTAGTTCTCTAAACAGGGATCGAACCCAGGTCCCCCGTGTTGGGAGCGTGGCGTCTTCCCCACTTAGAAGTCCTGTGACTGTTCTTTTAATTGTGACTTTAAAGTTATGTGAAGTTTATGTGTGGTGATCATCACCAGTGCACTTTCTATTAATTAATTTATTTATTTTGGCTGTGTTGGGTCTTCATTTCTGTGCGAGGGCTTTCTCTAGTTGGGGCAAGTGGGGGCCGCTCTTCATCGCAGTGCGCAGGCCTCTCACTATGGCGGCCTCTCTTGTTGCAGAGCACAGGCTCCGGACGTGCAGGCTCAGTAGTTGTGGCTCACGGGCCCAGTTGCTGCGCGGCATGTGGGATCCTCCCAGACCAGGGCTCGAACCTGTGTGCCCTGCATTAGCAGGCAGATTCTCAACCACTGCGCCACCAGGGAAGCCCACCACTGCACTTTCTAATAACTCAAAAGTGACCTGGCCCAGGAAACCCAGCCTCTCAACAAAGGACATTTTAAAATGGTGTTTTCTGCTCAGTCTACGCATTTCTGCTCTGCATACTCATCCACCCTCCAAGTGTCGGTTCCTCCCTGCTCTCTGATGACCCCAAATGCATGAGCCCTGAGCTCTAAGTCTTCTGTCTACCTCTGGCTGGATGTGTCCACTTTCCAACCTCGGTGACCGGGGTCTCCCAGACACCTTGCCCAGCCTGGAGCCCAAGGACAAACTTCTCCCTCCCCTTATGCTAAATCCTTCTCTGAGCTGTGGCCTCGTCTCCTCTGCTGTCCACAGGACCAGGGCAGAAGCCTGTCCTTACCTATTTGGCCTCTGTATCTGCCCAGGACTTGAGGGGCCAGGGGAGGCCCTGGGTGTTTCCCCAGCATCCTCTGGGTCGTCCCCCCAACAGTAGTACACCTGGTACCTGGCACATGGCACCTGGCGTGGGCAGAGAGAGAAAGGGGCTCCTTTCCCTGGCCACTCCCTGGAGGTTTTCTTCTCAAGCTCTCAGACCACCTTTACTACGAAGCTCGGGTGGGTTCCCCCAGCTCCGTGGGTTTCTAATTCTTCAGCTGTGGGGACCCACTGGAGACTCCCTCTGAGGACTCAACAGAAAATAGTTTGCCAGCAGCTGAGCTCAGCAGCTGAGTTCAGGATGGGAGAGCAGGGGGAAGGGAGGAAGGGGGCATCCACTGTACAAACTCCCTCCTGGCCTGAAAGGTCTCTGGCTCCTGGCAGGGGTTCAGGCCACTCTGTCATCTCTGCAGGGTCCCCCTTCCTGCTCTGGGGCTCCCCTTTTTGACCACAGTGCCACTGTTTTCTGGGCAGCCAGCAGCCTGGGAGGCGGAAGCCTGGAGGCTTGGCCAGTGCACGCTCTGGTGGTGTGAGAGGCACCGTGCTTGCCCTGCTTCTCCTGCCAAATGAAACGTGTTCACCTAAAACTCGGAGGTGGCACCTTCTGTGCCGTGGCTACACCCAGAAGCAGGCTGGAGGGCTTCTGAGCTGGGCGCTCTGTTTACACCCATCCTCCGCTGGGCCTCACTCAGGGCCCCGCCTCCTGTCTCACCCTCACCATGCAACGCAGACATCTGAGGGCCATCACTAATTCACTAGGTGTCCTCCTGCAGCCGGGGCATGCATTTTTAATGACCTTTTCTCTCGAGACTCAGGTGACACAGGCCTGCTGCCTTCTCTGTCCTCACGGAACACAGCTGAAGTCAGCTGCGAGCTCTTATTCCGCACGGTGGGACTCTCTCCGGCCACCTCCCGGAGAAACAGTACTTGCTACCTATTTGAAACCTATTCTAAATATTTCAGACTTTTTAAATGGTCGTGGAATTAATTTTAGATTTAGTGCCTTTATCAAATTGCTAGAAGAGTCCTTGTAGATGAATAAATCTAGGCACCCAATTTGAGATTCAGAGACACTGAATCAGTTTCCCAAGGTCACACAGCAAGTTTGTAGCAGGGTCAAAAGGAAAACCCAGGTCTTCTGAGTCTCAAACATAGGCCCCTTCATCATACTATGAAGTCTTTAAAATGATAAACTTAAATTCAGACAAAATTAAGTCGTGAAACAAATCTCTAAAATGACCAAATATTCAAGAGAATAGTTAAGTACAGTCATTCACCTAAGGGTGAGAAATAGTTACTGTTATTCAGTTCCTTTGTTCCGTTAGACCTGTAGAGATGAAGCGATTAAACTCTCAAAGTGGAAACCCAGAGCGCAGGAAGAAGAATGAGACAAAATATAAAATAATATCTCAAAGAAAAGAGAAACTGGAATAGAAATGGTAAGTCACGGGAGCTTGGCTGCAGAAAGCCATCAGGAGTGTGAAACAGAGCAGGACCCTGTGGTCCTTGCCCCCCATGTCCTCAGCCTGCCTTTGTCTGAGAAAAAGTTTAGCCAAAGAATAAGTTTAATCAGACAAGTGAGGAAGTGCAGAAACAAAGGAAAACAGTCAAACGAGACCAAATAATACTAGTTTAGTCACGAAGCAAAGTCAAGGACCTTTAGTTCCTCTTCAAGGGCTGTAGATAATATTCTGAGCCCTATCCTGTGAGCTGTTGTAGATACTGAAAGCCCAGGTGGAAGAAGTTAACTACGTGATGGCCAGACTGTAGCCATGACATAAGCTGCCATGATTCTGAGAACTGGCCTCAGAGAAATGGGAACAAACCAACCCTGGAAGTGAGGACTAACTGTATTTAAAACAATCAAGATGATGCTGGTCAGACCACCGCATGACCAATATCAAGGTGACTGTCAGAGCTGACTGTGCTGTTTCTGCATGCAGCCCCCTCCTTCCATCTATAAAAGCTCTTGCCCCCTGATTGTCAGCTGGGTGGAGTCGGCCTTTGGACAGGCATCTGCTCCGCCCCCCATCCCCCCGTTTGTCAGCATCCGAAATAAAGCAAACTTTCCATTATACCAACCTTGCCTCTTTATTGGCTTTTGAGTGGAGAGCAACCGGACCCCGCTTTTGGTAACAAGTGGACATGCAGGGCGGCCGCAAAGCGTATTAGAAAAGGTGGGAACTCTGGACTCTGCCAGACAGTTTTGCATCCCAGCTTTAGCGTTCACTGAGTGTGATTTGGGGGCAACTAATTTCTCAGAGCTTCACTTTCCTCCTCTGTGATGTGAAGCTAACATCTGTATTGGAATGTTGATGTGGTGATAAAGTGAGAAAATGTATACACATAAGTACCCAGTGGTGCCTTGTATGCAGTAGGTGCTCAGTAAGGGGTAAGATTTATGACTACATGAAACTTGAATTAGAGGGGAGACCCTGGCCCCTCTGAGGCCAGCTCTGAGCAAGGTTTTGAAAGAGGACTGGAAAATCTCTGTCTCTGGCCCCTAGTGTCCAGTAACCCAATTCTCCTGCCCAGAATTCCAACCGGGTAGGCCCCAGGGCTGCAGAGGGACCCAGCTGGACCAGGTGACTTGGCTTTGTCCTTCCTGGTGAGTGTTGAAAACCCTTCTTTTCTGTCCTCATGCCTTCTAACATGGTGGTTTTTAACTGGGAGCCGATTTTGCCTCTCAGGAAACATTTGGCAATGTCTGGAGACATTTTTAATTTCACAGCTGTGGGTGGGTTGGGGATAGGGTCTAGTGCGTAGAGACCAGGGATGCTACTAAACATCCTACAATGCCCATAACAGACCTCTCACAGAAAAGAATTATCCAGTCCCAGGTCAATAGTGAGGAAGTTGAGAAACCCTGTTCTACTACATCAAACTGTGTCTTAATTTTTTCAGATGAATGTTCAGGTCTGTATTGTGGATGAAACGCCAAGCTTCACAGAAGATGGGAGACAAGCAATATTGTAACAAATTCAATAAAGACTTTAAAAAATGGCCCACATCAAAAAAAATCTTTAAAAAAGAAAAAGGGGGGACTTCCCTGGCGGTCCAGTGGTTGACTTTGCCTTCTAGTGCAGGGGGTGTGGGTTCGATCCCTGGTCGGGGAGCTAAGATCCCACATGCCTCACAGCCAAAAAACCAAAACATAAAACAGAAGCAACATTGTAAAAAATGCAATAAAGACTTTAAAAAATAGTCCACATCAAAAAAAATCTTAAAAAAAAAAAGAAGATGGGAGACAGGGCTCTGAGTCTGGGGGCTTCTTTACTTAGTCTGTATCATATGATGACTTATTTTTAACCTCTGTTGCCACTGATGGGGGCCTAGGCTAGGCTGCGGATTTCACCCTTCAATAGACATCTCTTGTTTCCTTTCCACCTCCCTCTGGTAGGAAGTAGCATCCTGATTTTCCTTGAGAAACTCGCTATCCTGCACTCACTGTCTTTGTGGTTTGGGTGGAGCTGACAGGGAATGTGACTGCTGTACTGTCCTCCGTGGTTGGTTCAGCAATGGACACAGGCCAGTTAGAGGCAGGGGAGACAACATTCCAGAACTTCTGGGAACTTTGGGGAAAGAGACTTTTTCTTCTGGGTGCCCTGAGAGCAGAGGATACAAGCCTCAAGATGCAAAAAGGCATCTTTCTACCAGGATCACATATGAGAAGAAGTACTCAGTGAAGTACTCACCAAGAAACTCAAGAGATGTGAGACATTCTTGTTATCATCAAATGTGAGAATAAAGTGGACAGTCCAGGGCTTCCCTGGTGGCGCAGTGGTTGAGAGTCCGCCTGCCGATGCAGGGGACACGGGTTCGTGCCCCGGTCTGGGAAGATCCCACATGCTGCCGAGCGGCTGGGCCCGTGAGCCATGGCCGCTGAGCCTGCGCATCCGGAGCCTGTGCTCCGCAACGGGAGAAGCCACAGTAGTGGGAGGCCCATGTACCGCAAAAGTGAACGGTCTATTTTGCGCCTTTGAAAACAAATTTGCCAGAAACACTGACATGGAAACAGAATCTTTCCTCTCCTTCTACTGCTTATTCCTCAACTAGAGTTAGAATCCTTTGTGACGCCACAATTAGTCACCACTGGAGAGAATTATAATGTTGCAAACAGAAGACTAGGATTTCAGGTGAGATGTAGATGGGAGCAAGTGACCATTTTAAAGTTTTTTTTTTTGTTTTTTGCATTTGTTAATGATATTTCCCCTTGATCTGGTCAGTTAGCTGTCCTAGGCATATTTTTCTTTGTATTCCTAGCTCCTGACCCAGTGTCCGACACCAGTTGATGTTTAAGAGGTCTTTGGTGTGAATTATTTTATCTGAGCCCTAGATGGCCATCAGGTGCCAGGGCAAGTGTGATGGTATGGCACGTGAGAAAGTAGATGACAAATCCCAGATGCGGCCCTTGGAGTGGGCACAAAGGTGGAGCAGAGATGGAGTGTGAGCTGATTTTGAAGGGAAGAGCTTGTTTGTGGAGAGAGCAGCTTGTCCCAGTGTCCCAGTGAAATGGCTTTTCTGCTGCCCCCGTCTCCTGGTGAAGCTCCCCGTCCTTGGCCACATGCTGGACAGAAGCATCCTTCTTTCAGAGCCCTCCGGGGGAAAGTGGAATTTAATGACAGGTCTTCGAAACGTTTGAGATGGGGAAAAGAGCATTTCAGTGCTCTGAGCTGTTTTTATTCGTGCACGAGGTAGGGTCTTGACTGTGCCTTTGATGGAAACCATTGCTTTTTTAGGGAGATCCACCTGACTGGGCTGTTAAGTTGAGAAGCCAGAGCAGTCGGTTAGTTGCTGCTCTGTATAACGATATATAAAGGCTGTCTTTGTGGTGGGCAGAGGTGTATCTCTGCAGCCCATGTTTCCTTTGGGACAGGGCTTCCTTTCCACCTGTGGACCCACCCTGTGCTGTGCATGCACAGGGTGCTGTGTGTGTTAGGTCTGGCTCAGTTGCCTGCAGGACACAAGGAGCTGAGACCCCAAGACCACAGGAAGGGCATGCTGACATCACCTTGGCCTTATGCCGGAGCAGGGGCCATAACAAAGAGTTGGACTGGGTTTGGCAAACATGCACGGGTCCTCCGAATCTAGAATAATCTAGACTTTAAAACATATTAAAATGGAAAACACAGCTGTTGACATATGTAGTTGTCATGGGAGGGGGGGTATTCCTTTGAGATAATTCATCCAGATATGCCTTATGATTTGTGCAATTTTCTCTAGGTATATTGTATATCAACAAAAAGTTTATAAAATTAGGAAAAGAGCTGTCCGTTCCTTTGGTAATTTTTTGCTAATTTAGGGAGATAGAGACACACCCTTCGTTTCAACCACTGCATGAGTATTACTTAGACTGATATAGCCTTAGCGTGGAGTGGAGGTGTCCACTGAAGGGAGTGGGCTTTCCCACTGTCATCACCAGGGAAGAGGTAGTTTTGGGGCCGGAAATAGGAAATTTACTAGGCAGGCCTTCTGTGAGGTGGAAGAAACTCACCCGTTTTTCTAGACCTTATGGTACTGGGCGCTGAGACATTTTGGTAATCCAGGTTGGTGGCTTTTAGCTAGACAGGAAAGAATCTTGTAGAGGAATGCTTTTCAACCCTTAAAAAACTTATGTCCTATCTGATAAACATAAAAATGTCATTGAAGTGAGAGGAGTGGTTTGAAGGATACCCAGAGACAGGAAGATTGAGGTATGTCTTGTAGTTGAGCATAGGGTGGCTTCAATTGCAGTGCAGCTTGGTGCAGGCCCCTGGAGTAACCTAGAAAGGGCACGCTGGTGTGTTCTCCCATTCACACTGTCAGTCTCCTTGTATGGTAACCAGCTGCTTTTTGTCAGTCTCCTTTCCCAGATGGCAAGCTTCCGGAGGTCAGGCATCAAGTCTATAGCTTTTAGCACATCACTTGGGCTTGATAAGTGCTCAGTAGTATCTGATGAACAAATGCTCGAACCTCTGTGCTCACCTGTCCTGTGATGTGTTTCCCCGTCTAAGCAGTTTTCCCCTAGAGACTCACCTTTTTATCCCCAAGGCCAGTTCAGGGCCTGGCACAAATTTGGGGCTCCATAGACATTTGGGGGACTAATAAAGTGCTAAAGTCTGATCAGCAATAGACCTGCAAGAAGAAAGCTGTAAGAAGAGTCTCAAGCAAAGTGAAGTGGGAGCATTTAGTGGAGAGTACATCTGCTTATGGAAACTTAAGCACACAGGACCTTTTTCATAAGCCTGAGTAGTCATTCACAAGCATCTACCTCAAGGCTGAAACACTGAGTCTGAAAGAGAAGGATTGGTGGGGAAAGAATAACAAATTCTTTTAGGATGAATTCATTTCTCTTCTGCCAGAGCTGACTCACTCTTGGGGGGCTAGGGAGAACTTGTGCCCTGGAGTGAAGATGGAATGGGATGCTAATTTTACTACTTGATTTTATTTCTCTTTTAGGCCATTTTGCTGTTGCCAATTTTTCTCTTTGCTCCCAGGGGTGTTAAAATAGCAACAGTTGTTGATATATTTAAGGCTTTAGGACCCTTTCAGAGTGTCATACCATCCTAATTTCCCCCAGAGAAACAGGATATTCCTGGAGGCACGCAGAGTTTGGTGGCCTTGTAACCACAGTAGCTTCTATTTATGCAGAATTTATCGTGTGCCAGGAGCCAGCTAAACATGACATTGAAAGGCTCTCATTTGATATCTCAATTTCCCCTTTGACAGGTGGAGAAACTGAGGCTGGGGGAGTTTAGGAATCTTGCAGAAGGTCCTAAAGCCAGTAGGTGGCAGACCTGGGACTTGAACGTAGACTGCAAACTTGTAAGGCTTCCTTGTTGATTGCCTCCCCGGGGAAGAGAGGGGGCTGTGATTTGGCTGAGTTCCCAAAGGGGGGAGGATGTGGATTACGAATCAGAGCATAGAATGTTTTTAGAAGATCCTGGTGGCCTGTGAAATCCCATTCACTTCCCTGACTTGGTATGTGCTTGCCGTCACTTCCGTGTCTTTAGGACAGTCCGGCCCTTTGACATTGCGTTGGCTGCCACTGAGACACAGAGCTCTAGAGATCCCAATGTGGAGTTGCAGACAGTTGCTACAATCCCGTCCTTCTAACTCTTCCCGTGGCTGGAGTTTCAGATCCTTTTGGCCTTTCCTGTCTCTTGTCCCAGTGCCATGGCACATGGGCTCCAGTGGACTTCGGGAGGGTCCAGCAGTGCTTCGCCTATATGCACACCAGCCACCTCTCACCTCCCCACGCAGGGCATCCCTGCTGATGCTTCCATGAGACCTGCCTGGTGCCCACACACAAGGGCAAGCTGGAAGCGTGGGAGAGTCAGTGCCCTTTGCGGCTCACCTTCGACCAGTGGGAGGCAAGAGCTGATAAATAAACTCTCCCCCCTCCGCACACTAACATGCGCGGACTTTAGATGCTGTTTGCATGATTTCTCTTTGAGGACAGGGACAAACTCTATAGCTTTTTGCATAATACCTGGGGTTTAATGAGTATTAAAGAAATATATTTGAATGAATGCCACATATATAGCCATCTTGCACTTAGTGACTGGTAGGCAACTCAGTGACTGGTATCCTTAAATTGACCCTCCCCTCTTCTCCCTCGATCTTACTTCCTATAATCCTTAGAAGATTATACTCCCTAACAAAGTTTTGAAGCATCTGAACCCTCTGCCTCAGAATCTACTTTCTGGGGAATCCTAGCTGAGACAGGTGGCGAGGTCTGAATAATCTCATATTCATTCAGAGTCTTTTGGGACAGCCAGCACACCTGGTGTAAACATGTGCTTTGTGGTTTCAAGTTAAGGACAAGACACACGGAGATGGAGTGGAAAGTTGTGGGTCTGTGACCTGAGGCTGGGAGGTAAGTTGTAGAGCGTTACCTACATCTTACTTCAAATAGCTTTCCATTTCCTCTTCCCACAACAAACTCACCTGTAAGTGGCCTCCCCACATGACTAAGAAGTATAGGAGTACCAAAGTTTAGCCCCGCCCACTTGGCCTCTTCTTAGGGAGCTTTGTGCCGCTTTAGGGAAGAAAGGTATGTACCATTTGTCTTCATGCCTATCTGATTGAAACCTGACTCCTGGTCCCCGGGTGAACCAGGAGTGGCTTCCCTCTGCACGGGGAGCACAGACACACGACATACAAGTAAGACATGAGAAAGCTGCAGTGGTGTCTGCAGTCCTCCTGAGACCCAGTGGAAAGAAAGATGAGAACTTCCAGCCAAAGAGCAGATTTAGGGTCACAGTTTCCTACCACCCAAGGCCAAGCAGGTAGTCATCGGGCTGCAGAGAAGGGATCTGATATTATTCTAGCAGCCAGTGGGTTCCGGGGGTCCTTGGCCATCCAGCCAGGGGAGGAATGGTACTTTTCCAGCAGTGTGTGTCCTTTTGCTGCTGGCTGCCCCAGAGAGACTGCTGGGAGACCCTCTCTAAAAATGGGGCCGTTTGAGGGTAACCCTGATTCTTATGGAGAGGCGAGAAACTCAGTACCAGCAACACCTAAATCAGTACAGCTAAAAGCCATTCACGTGCTTACACACATAGCAATTGCGAAAGACATGGAAGTGAATGTAACTGGTGTGAGCTGCTGCACAAGCCTGGGGCACAGGATCCAAGACCCCAGGGCCTTATTTATTTGTTTGTTTTTAATGGTTTATAATATGTTTTATGTGTACAATGTTATATTTCAACTTCTGCATACATTAGAGTGTGCTCATCATCAAAAGTTTAGTTTCCATCTGTCATCATACAATTGACCCCCTTTACCAATTCCCCCCCCCACTCCCCTTCCTCTATGTGTTTGTTTTTGTTTGGTATAATTTGGACATTTATTTTGTTTTTTTGCTTGTTTGTTTGTTTTGTTTTGTTTTCAATTCCACATATGAGTGAAGTCATACAGTATTTGTCTTTCTCTGTCTGACTTATTTCACTCAGCGTAATATTCTCAAGGTCCATCATGTTGTTGCAAATGGCAAGATTTAATTTTTTTTAGGGCTGAGTAGTATTCCAGTTTGAGGTAGTTTATTTTTGTGTCTGGTGTGAGATAGTGGTCTAGTTTCATTCTTTTGCATGTGGCTGTACAGTTTCCTCAACACCGTTTATTGAAGAGACTATCCTTTCTCCATTATATTTTCTTTGCTCCTTTGTCATAAATCAGTTGTCCATGTATGTATGGGTTTATTTCTGGGCTCTCAATTCTGTTACATTGATTGTATGTCTGTTTTTCTGACAATGCCATGCTGTTTTGATTACTATAGCTTTGTAACATAATTTGGATCAGGGAATGTGATACCTCCAGCTTTGTTCTTTTTCCTCAGGGTTGTTTTTGCTATTTGGGGTCTTTGGTGGTTCCATATATATTTTAGGATTTTGTTGTTGTTATTGTTGTTCTATTTCTGTGAAAAATGTCATTGGTACTTTGATAGGGATTGTATTAAATCTGTAGATAGCTTTAGGTAATACGGACATTTTAACAATGTTAATTCTTCCAATACATGAGCAGAGAATATCTTTTCATTTCTTTGTGTCTTCAATTTATTTCAGCAATGTTTTATAGTTTTCAGTGTACAGCTCTTTCACCTCCTTGGTTAAATTTATTCCTAGGTATTTTATTCTTTGTGTTGCATTTGCAAATGGGATTATTTTCTTAATTTCTTTCTCTGCTAGTTCATTGTTAGTATACAGAAGTGCAACAGACTTTTGTATATTGATTTTGTACCCTGTAACCTACTATATTTGTTTACTATTTCTAATAGTTGTTTTGGTGAAGTCTTTAGGGTTTTCTACATATAAATCATGTCATCAGCAAATAGTGACAGTTTGACTTCTTCCTTTCCAATTTGGTGCCTTATTTATTTTTCTTGCCTCGTTGCTCTGGCCAGGACTTCCCAGGTCCTTATTAAAAAAGGCCAGAGGGATCCAGTCCTGCTTCTGCAGGCTGAGCGAGCAGGAAGCAAGCCTGATCAGACCACTCCCACAGTTGCTCATCGCTTAACTAAGAAGACACCCCAGATATGATTCTCGGGGGGGAATGATGATTCCCCTTAAGATGACTCAGAGCTCTCCCCAGGGATGGGATGGCTGCCATAATTTATAAATATCCCTCTCAGCAGGTACCTATGTAACCTCTGCCTCAAAAAGTACCATGTTGCATTAAAAAGAACCATATTCAGCAGAAAAGTAGACAGAACACTTCTACAGAAATGACTTAAGTTGGAAAACAAAGTCCCTGTTTCTTATCACTTGTATCAAACATTTAAAACCATTGTGACAAAGGTCATTGAAGTGTCTGTTCACAACATTTCTCTGGTGTTTGTGTTTGCAAAGAGCCCTTTGCTAGCCTACTTATAAGGAGCAAGGTCACTGTCCTGGGATTCTTGAAAACGTGCAGAGGAGAAGAAACTGCTCTTTCCATGCTGTAGGGAAAGTCTCAGGTCTCGTTTCTTCTTCTCCAGTTTATCTTACTGAGCTTTTCTACCTTGAAACCCTTTTCTCCTCAGCACTAGCAGTGTGACAGGGTGAGTTTAGTTTTCGTTGGCAACATTCTTGTGGACTGAGGCTTTTTAGCAGTTATTTTCACGACTGTGCTCAAGACCAACGAAACTGAAGATATCTGAGGACGCCAGTTCTGGTCTTCATTAGAGAGTCTAGAGATCCTGGCTAGCACATATTTATTCTTGAGGCCACAACTATCCAACTGGAACTGGAGAGAATCTCTCTTGTCTTATTGTCAAGGCTGGATGGAATGAGACTTTGTACTGAGCCCCCAGTAGAAAGGGCGTTGACCCTTCTCAAAGCCCCCTCTGCTCCTGTGTGTCCAAGAAATCCCCCTAAGGAAGTGGGAGAAAAGCCAGGGTCAGTCTTAACTTGATTATGTGTTATACGGATATTTCAAGGCTGGCTTCTCTAGCAACGTACATCCACCCAGCTGGGCTCCACATGTAGAAAAGAAGGGTGCTTTTATAAGATACCCAATGCAAGATGTTGACCTCTGGGAATCTTTTGGCCAGACTATTTCAAAGAGTGGGTCTTGTCAAAGGTCATTTAAAAATAGAAAAAGGTAAATAGAAGTTAATGAAAATGGGCTGAAACGACATCCTCTAGCCTTGATAGACAAGGCCAGGATTGTGGGAGGTGAAATGTCCCGCCTACACCTCTGACTCACCCCACCCTGAGAGGCAGCTGTTCATCTGAATCCTGAATCTGGGGGTTGGGGGTACCTTACGCTCACCCACTCTGCTCAAGCTCTGACATTTTGAGCACCAGCCCAGGCTCTTGTCAGCTGTTCCCCCCGAACCATGAACCACACACCATCGGTTTTGGGGATTTTCGCTGAAGTCAAGTTGCCCATAGGCTGCCCTTCAACACTTATTCCTGAGGCTGTTTTGCCAGCCCTCCTCCAGCACCCAGTCAACTTCAGAAGCAGGCATCCGGCTATGAGTTACAAGGTGCTTTGCAAATTACTTTAAATTCAATGCAACCATTGTTTGTCAAACACCTATTACGTGTCAGAGACTAGAGTCTAAAAATATAGATACTCTGTAGACTGCGGAGCCTCAGAGCAAACAAACAAAACAAAACAAACCACAGCAACAAAAGCCACAGTCCAGCCAACAAAAATGTAATTTCAAGCAAATATGTGTATGTGACTCATGACATCCCTAAGTGGGATTCTGGCCCTTATCTTAAAACACCTGTGTTCTCTTCTTCTCCACGTTCTTCATACCCCACAGGTGTCCCATGCCTCTCCCAAACTCCCCGAAAGCCTCTTCCCCTGACCAGCCTTCAGGCTGCTCCGCTCAACCCTGTTCCTGCTCTCAGCTCTTTGTCACAAAACCCCAAAGGGCCAGCTGAGCAGAGGCAAAGCTTGAGCATGAGAACCCAGAGCTCTCTTTAGCGGAGATGGGACAGGCTTGAGCTGAAACAGGATGTTCTGAGTTTTGGTCCTGCCCCACAAAAATGAAAGCCACCTAGCTCTTGTCTTAAAGATCACTGTAACTGGGGACATGAGCACCAAAACAAGAAATTCCGTTCGAGAAGTGAGTTGCTTTGGGATCCTGGAGAGACGGAAGATGGCCGAGGGAGGAGAGCTGCTAGTTAAGGCTTAAAGGAGGAACCTCTGCGAATTTGGGGCAAGTTGCTTAATTTCTCTATGCCTCAGTTTCCTCCTCGGCAACCTGGGGATCACACGTGAGATGGCTGCTGTAAGGCTTGCGTGAAGTGAAGCCTTGGCTAGGACTCACTGCGGCGTGCAGCAGTGCCCGATAAACATCTAATTAGTACACCGATATGTTGGATAAGCACATTCCTGGGGTGTCATCACAAAGCAGCTTTGTTTTCTCTCCCACTGCCCGGGGCATCTGGATGAAAAGCCTCAAGACTCTTCTGGTCACTCTGAGGAAATGCAAAGCTGTAGAGTCATTTCACACTCAGACATCAGAACGTGCACGCTCAGATATCGGCTAACATTTAACCTTCCATCTCTGTGCAGAGGGGCGGGCGGGGCAGGGCTGAGGTCAGCTTTCTCTCACTTTCTAGCTCACCTCCTTCCATACTCACCAGGTTGTTCCTGACCTTGCTGGGACTGGGGTGCAGGACGTGGGGAGGGGACAGCGCCGACGTGTCTGGCACTCAGTGCCGGGAACTGGCTCTGGGCTGGCAGCAGCCTAGAGCTGACTTGTTCTCCCCAGGTGACCCCTCCCCACATCTACTCATCACGAGGGACTTTTGCCTGCAGTGGCCTCGACTGGGGCAGAAGCAGCTCTAGTCTGTTCTTCCCGGGCCCTGGGATTCCAGCGGTTCACCTCTGGCAGCTCCAACCCGCCCACAGCTGCTTCTTGCCCAACCCAGAGCCGGTCCCTGGGAAGCTTTCAGGCGCCTTTGCTGCAACGAAGTCTGGGAGGGCAGGCCTTTCCCAATGTGGGCGCCTCGGCCCGGCTGTCGGCCCCTCCCCAGCTTCCTGCACCCTGGAGAGACGGTGTGTAGCCACTTGACGCCCGCTCATGGGGAGTCAGCCTACTCCACTCCTGGCCTCAGACTGTAAGGGGTTCTCATCCTTCTCCGAGTGGGCTCCTGCCCTCTTGAACCGAGGCAAAGGTGGACCCGACCTCCATTCATCCTCCAGGCAGGGTGGGACTCGCCAACAAGCGGATTCTTCCGTGCCCTTTTCACAAGCCCTCTCTTCCCACAGCGCTCTCCTGCCCTCCTTTGTGTGTGTGTGTGTGGTGAGCAGTCTGGGTCTCCTGGCGGTTCTCTGCCACTCACCCTTGCCAAGGGCTCCAGAACGATTCGCCTCACAGCTCAGTTTGGTGTGTTTATCTGTTCTCTCCATATTTCAGCTGGGGCTCCACAGCGGTTGGTGACCATCATGGTCACGGGGGTGGGGGGTTAGGAGTGGGCAGTCTGCCGGATGGTGGCACGTGTTGGGAAGGATGGAGATGAGACGGCAAAGGTGGGCAGGGGCTGCTTTGTCTGGATGGCTTATGACTGTGACTCCCATCTTCTCAGGTCCTGCGTTGGGTGCAGGAAAAAGGGTGCAGAAGGCGAGGCCCCCATCTCCTTCTGAGAATAACAAACCTGTGTTTACTGCTATATACAAATACAAAGCGTCCTTAATATGCGTCTTTTCTTTTAAAACTCACAACAACTCAGTGAGATCCTCGTATAGTCTTTCCATTTTCACAGATAGGACACATGTGCAGGAAGCTGAGTGCCCAGGGTCACACACCAGGAGGTTAACAGATTCAAGCTTAGTGATTGGCCTTCTGTTGTGCTTTTTTCATTACACCACAACACCTGGAGTCAGCGAAGGGGTGGAGGGAAAGGGCATCGTTCTGAAAGTGGCTGCTGGACAGGTAGCCACCTGTGCCCTGCCCGGCTGGCTGTGCTCACAGCTGCAGTGGACATTCTGTCCTCCACACCCACCTGCCAAACAGAGCTGGCCGACTTGGGCAAACACAGGCTATGACTTCTCTCTCCCTGCTTCACACTTGACACCTGAAAGATCCAGCTAGTCCTGGCCAGGCTCTCGGCCTCTCCACCCTGTGGTCAAATCTCCTGGGTCACCCAGACCCTGGTTAAGAACCTCTTCATCCGCCAAAGGGTCCTGGATGAGCGCCCTCTATCTTCCAAAGAGAGAAGAGCAGGTTCTCAGCAAACTGGTGACCCACTCTGAGACCCTCCGGGTCCCCCAGCAACAGCAGCTGTGCTAACCCTTTGGCTACCAGTGTCCCTGGAAGTTCACCCAAGAATGATCATCCCCTTTCATCTCTTCTGCACAGTTTTGTTTTAATTCATTGGACCAGCGGTCCCCAACCTTTATGGCAGCAGGGACTGGTATCGTGGAAGACAATTTTTCCACGGACGGGGGTGGGAGAGGACAGGATGGTTCAGGTGATAATGTGAGCGATGGGGAGCCATGCGGAGCGGCTGATGCAACTTCACTTGCCTGACCGCCGCTCACCTCCTGCTGTGCGGCCCGGTACGGTCGGCGGCCCTGGGGTTGGGGAACCCCTGCACTAGACGATAGGATCATGTGCCAAAGGAATGGGTGATAGGGGGAATTTCGACGGTTCTCTCTAGGAGGCTTATATGACATTAAAAAAGATATATTTATTTATTTATTTTGACTGCACCGGGTCTTAGTTGCATCACGTGGGATCCTCGTCGCAGCATGCGGACTTCCCTTAGTTGCGGCATGTGAACTCTTAGTTGCGGCGTGCATGCGGGATCTAGTTCCCTGACCAGGGATCAAACCTGGGCCCCCGGCACTGGTCCCACTGGACCACCAGGGAAGTCCTGACATTTTGTTTTAATTAATTTTTGAAAATCAATTAATTTGGTTGCTCCAGGTCATAGTTGCTCACTGGCTCCTTAGTTGCGGCTCCAGGGCTCCTTGGTTGTGATATGCGAACTCTTAGTTGCGGCATGCATGTCGGATCTAGTTCCCTCCCTGCATTGGGAGCGCAGAGCCTTATCCACTGCGCCACCAGGGAAGTCCCTGTTTTAATTAATTTTTATTTTTAGGATAATAAAGGCAATATATGTTGATTGTAGAAAAATTGGAAAATATAAAAAAGTAGATGAAAACAAAAGATGACTCATGAGCCTAGCACACTGAGATTTTTGTATATATCCTCCTAACATCATACTCACAAATATAAAGTCTGTCTACAGACAGGCATGTCACAGGATTAGAATGGTATAGTATAGACTGTATTTTAAGCTGTTTTTTTTCACTTATCAGTATGTCATGGGCTTATCCCCGCAGCATTAAGCTCAGTGAACTTTTAAACAATCCTGTGTGACAGATTCCACACTGCACTAGAAAGACACCAGATGAACCAAAATAGTGAGGGGATAAATCGTGAGTATCCTCCGGGGACCTCCCCTTGGCGAGACACAAGTCACAGCTTAGCAACTCAGCCTGAAGAAGCTGACCCCACAAAGCTGTTAAGGCTTAGAAATCTCCTTTCTTTTCTTCCTTAAAAATAAAATTGAACTGAGGGTTCCCAAGTTCTCCCACACTCAATGGCTAGGGGTGTGCGACCCACCACGCATGGGTCCTCCAAAGGAAACCTTACATTCTTTCCCTTCCGTGTGCAACTTCAAGACTCCTCCTTTATTGTGTCTTTTCAGTAGAGACCGTAGGCCCAAGCTCCATCCCAGATCTCCCATAATTAAAACACGCACCACATTGTTGAAAGCCCTTTTACATAAGAAGATCACTTGGCCCACTGAATGATGGGACTTTGAATGGACTTTTAATAATAGACGAAACCGTGTTACCTCACAATGTCTCAAAGGAAAGCTCTCTTGCTTTTAAATTCAAGTACATAGTACATTCAGCCAAAGGATTTCACAAACTTAATGATTTGGCAATGGGTTGTGTTGGGCGGGTTTTAGACAATTTCTAAGCGTCAGCAAGAGGCCTAATAGTTTCCAACCCTCTCTCGGGAACTGTTCTCACAGCTGTAACTAAAAGCGCCCCGTGCTTCACCGGCCCCACGTCTGTGGCCTATTGTGAGAGCCACATGATGGACCACTCATAGAAAAGTTTCTCTTTTCAATTCAGGACTTTGCTAGAAACTGCTTTAACCACTTTTCAGACAGGGCTCTAGCTTAATCCTCCTTTTCCTACCTCCTCGGTTCACACGTATTTCTATATGAGGAAAATCGGAGTACTCTTTAGCAATAGTTTCAGCTGTTGCTTCCATAGCCTGTAAATCTGGTTACCCCGGGGGCGTGGCACCCAATGAAGTAGTGGGTTTGGGGGTTTCGGCTGGAGCGTGGATAGCCATTCGAACAGCAAGACAGTTGGTCAGTTTTGGTTGTTCAAATGTATCAACAGTTTTGATTTTGTCCCCAGGGAATGCGGAGAGGAGAGCGTGTGGAACGGAGAATCTTCAAATTAATTTAGTATATCAAGAATTATGGGGACCTCTCTGGCGGCCCAGTGGTTAAGACTCCACGCTTCCACCGCAGGGGGCACGGGTTCGATCCCTGGCGGGGCAACTAAGATCCCCCATGCTTCGCGGTGCGGCAAAAAAAAAAGAAGCAGAAAAAGGAACCCACAAAAAACCAAAAAAACCTTGCCTGGAGACTTCAGTCATTAGGGTTTCTTCAGAAAATTACAGAGCAGCTTCCTCTGCCTCTGATGGTTTAGGCCTGAGGCTGTCTGTCACCAGCCCTGAGGGGGAGGGGACATGAGGAGAATGGCCCTGAGCCTTCTGTCGAGGGTGTCGGGGTACACGTGAGGCAGAGGGGGACCAAAGGCACAGGAGGTCAGCTGGACTCCTTTCTTTCCTTGCTCCAGGATGAATCTGGGGGTTGGGATGGAAGAAGCCATTAGAAATACCAGAGAGTTAGGGAGCCTAAGGGTTCAGGGACATAATGAAGCAGAGGCTGAGGCCTCTAGGAGAGGCCCAGCTGAGCATCTTGACCAGAGCATGGGTGTGGAGCTGGTGGGGACAGCACTCTTGGCCGCTGGCACCTCAACAGGGTAGGCTGGATCCAGGTCTTCCCTGGTGTCTTGAATAGAGGATTTGGAAGTTGTGTTGGGCAGAATTATGGCCTCCCAAAGATGTCCACGTCTTTATCTCTGGAACCTGCGAATTTGTTACATTACACGGCAAAGGAGAATTAAGATTGCAGATCAGCTGACCTTAACATACGGGGATTATCATGGATTATCTAGGCGAGTCCAATGTAATATCAAGGGCCCTTAAAAGTGGAAGAAGGAGGGAGGAGAAAAAGAGACAAGAGAGATTGCAGCATGCGAAGGGCTCAGCCCACTATTACTGGCTTTGAAGATGGATGATGAGACCACCAGCCAAGGAATGCGGGCAGCCTCTAGAAGCTGGGAAAGGCAGGAAACAGGTTCTCCTCTGGAGCCTCCAGAAGGAACACAGTTCTGCTGACACCTTGATTTTAGCCTAGAGAGACCCATTTTGGATTTCTGACCTCTAGAACTGTACAATAATAAATTTGTGTTATGCCACCATATTTGTAGTAATTTGTTACAGCAGTGATAGGATACCCCTTTAATCCCCTATTACCTACTGGTTTTATCAGTCATTGATGTTTGTTGCCTGGATACATGATTTCTTTAGGAGTTGCAAAAGGCAACTGGTAATTATATGTTAATTTGCATAGTCTAGCGGGGGAGAACCCCTTTAGACTCTCAGGGCCACGGTAGTAGTGATTATGTCTACTTAGTTTACTGCTAAACATCGAGGGCCTGGCATATAGTAGATTCTCAATAAATATTTGTTAAATGAATAAGTAATGACATTCTTTATAAGGTTCTAATATCTCATAGATTATGCATTATTATTCTCTTTCTACGTTGCCCAGATGAGCATCTTGACAAGGGAGGAGTAGAGTTTAGTCGACACCTGAGAAGAAAGAAATTCAGGGAATTCCCTGGTGGTCCAGTGGTTAGGGCTCTGTGCTTTCACTGCGGAGGGCACTGGTTCAATCCCTGGTCGGGGAACTAAGATTCCCGCAAGTGGAGCTGTGAGGCCAAAAAAAAAGAAGGAAATTCATCTGATTGGCCTCATTTCATCCAAACAATCCATCCTGAGAAAATGACCTCACAAATGCAAAGTAATTGCTCCACTGCCTGAGGAAAGATCCAGAAAAATATGGAAGCTGGAGGACAGTGAACTCTTTCCCTGTGTGCTTCTCCCCACCATGTGGGTTGTGGAGGGTGGTTAGAAAGAATGGGCAACGGTGGGTGAGGAGAGATGAAAGCATTGCTAGCTCATCCCAGCTATCATAAGTGGTCAACCGCATCACGCTATTTACGTGTTTACTCATGCTGTTTCATGCTGAAGAATCGGAAGGACCCTGGGGTGCCTCTAGAGGCACCGGGAACCTTGAGAATCAAGCACTGTCCCTCCAGATTGGAGCTGGAAGTAATGGGGGCTGGGGCAGCAGAGGGGGTCCTGGAAAAGAGAGGAAGGAGGGAGAGCAGAGAAGTAAGGGACCCCTGGATACTGCCTGCAGGTGGAGTTTAAGTGGACGAGGGTGGCCTGAAGGGCAAAGCTCTTCCAGGCTCTTTGTGTGACCAGGTGGGTCAGCTCCTCAAAGGCTCGTCACCTCCTGGGAGTGAACCGGATGGGGACCTTGCCCTGGCCTTGGGGACAAAGATAAGGGGCTAAAATCATTCATAAGTGTCTTGTGCATGGTTGGGTGGACTCTTTTCTCTAGTCTCAAAGTTATATGATTCAGGTTGTAAAGTAAATTTGAGGCAAGGGTTATGATATTGGCTGTCTCAGGTGGTGGTTTCCAATGGGCAGAGGTATAGTCTCTGCGAATGCTGGACTAGGGAATACTGGGAATGCTAGACTAGGGAACCCTGGAAGACCAAGACTTTTAGAGGGAAGGACCAAGGCTGGCTCAGTGGACACTCTTCCTTTTTCCTCTTTCCTTCTTTTACCCACCTCCACCCATACCTAACCTGAAATTCCACACATCCAAACACACCAAGGGTGGTGGTGATTTTTTAAGGAATTTTGAAGAAGTATATGTCTAACTGCTAAAGGTACTAGCTCCTAGTAGGGGAGCCAGGGAGTGAGATGCATTAAATAGGAAGTGATCTCTACGCCACTCTTATGCCAGTCCTCTGGGAGCCTCTCTTCTCCCCTCAAACTGTAAAATTTGCATTGCTCACTGGTAGAGAGCCCCAGATCATTTGCCTTCCTCCCTCTTTCTTCTGGGACTTATATTTTTAGCAGATTGTGGTGTGCTGAAAAATGTCCTTCTCCCCCCGCAAGATGACCACGTTCTAATCCCCGGAACCTGTGAATGTTACCTGACATGGCAAAATGGACAAGGCAGACGTGGATAAATGAATGATCTTGAGATTGGGAGATTATCCAGGTGAGAATGTGATCACGAGGACCTTTACATGAGGGAGGCAGATCAGAGAGAGCAGTAGAAGATGAGATGACAGAGCAAGAGGTTGGAGTGATGTGAGGAAGGGGCCAAAAGCCAAGGAATGTGGGCGGCTTCTAGCAACTGAAAAGCTTTGAAGCCTCCAGAGGGAATGCAGTTCTGCTAACACCTTGCTTTTCGACTTCTGGCCTCCAGAACTGTAGGAGAATAAATCTGTGTTGGTAATTTGTTACAGCAGCAAGAGGACACTTATACAGAAGTGTTGCACCCTCTCTGGATTTACTAAGAACAGAGAGCTGTTGCTGGAGGAACAAAGAAAGAATGTGACTTGTTTTGTGGATTAATAAGGTTTTAAAATCCAGTGTACATGCTCCAGAATGAAGAGGATCTCCTGAATGGTGCCCTGTTCCTTACCTAGAATTGAGCCTGGGATGATGTAAAACCAGATATGGAAGTTCTTCTTGATAGCCATCAGGATTTAATTTGATTAAAGTAGCTTGAGTTTACTAAATTCCCACAGTAATGGAGACTGGGGAGTCTAGGGTTTCTATATAGGTTGAGCTAAGGTTTTTTTTGTTGTTGTTGTTGTTTTTAATCAGTTTAGAAAGGGGCTAAGAGACTTCTTTTGACCAGGGTTTGTATAGAAAATCTGCTGTTACTTGGATTGTATGTTTCTTCAAGGTGACTTAGGGATGACTTGCTGATGAGGAACACAGACACATACAGACCCAGACATCACATTTTAATTTTTGCTGACTCATTTGAGAATTAGCTGCCGGCATCATTATCCTTTAGCTTGCAATACTTTGATATGTGTCCCTTAAGAGCAAGGATATTCTCCCACATCTATAAAACATACTCCAGAAATTTAACAACAATGCAATACTCATCTAATGTACACTCCACATTCAGATTTCCCCATTTATCTCTAAAATGTTCTGTATAGTTTTTTCTTTTTTAATCCATGATCTCATCAAGGGTCATATTTTGCATTTAGCTGTTATGGCTTTTTATTTTATTTTAATTAATTTAATTTATTTTATTTTTTTGACGACATTGGATCTTCATTGCTGCACGGGCTTTCTCTAGTTGTGGTGAGCGCGGGCTATTCTTTGTTGCAGTGTGCGGGCTTCTCAGTGCAGTGGCTTCTCTTGTTGTGGAGCACAGGCTCTAGGTGCACGGGCTTCAGTAGATGGGGCACGTGGGCTCTAGAGCTCAGGCTCAGTAGTTGTGGCACACGGACTTAGTTGCTCCGCGGCATGTGGGATCTTCCCGGACCAGGGCTCGAACCTGTGTTCCCTGCATTGGTAGGTGGATTCTTAACTACTGCGCCACCAGGGAAGCCCCCTGTTATGGCTTTTTAATCTTGAAAAAGACTATTGTAATAGAACATAAACTTCATGACAGCAGGCATTTTAACCTTTTTGATCACTACCTAGCACAAAGTAGATGCTTAGTAAGTACATTTAAAATGAAAACTTGAGGAAGTAATCACCACTCCTCCAAGTCATCCCTCAGTGCAGCCACTGGGGTATTTATCCTCCATTCTTCTTCTGATAAATAACCCTCCTCACCCTCCTCCCACCACAGATTTGCATACATGAGCCATTCCAGCTAACCATAGTATCCTATTCCCATGAAAAAATGAGCATAGTTGACAGTTGAACAATGCAGGAGTTAGGGGTCCCGACCCTCCACTCAGTCCACAATCCACCAATAACTTTACAGTTTAGCCCTCTGTCTCTGTGGTCCCACATTTGAGGATTCAATCAACTGTGAATCATGCACTACTGTAGTATGTAGCTATTAAAAAAAAAATCCACGTATAAGTGGACCCACACAGTTCAAACCCGTGTTGTTCACGGGTCAGCTGTATTGCAGAAGAGGGCAAGTGACAACATCAGGGCAAATGAAAATTCTTCGGAGACGTTGATTTATTTAGATACTAGGAAAGAGATATTCTCTTCCACTAGGATTTCTAAACCAGAAACATGTGGTCTAGAAGAGCCATAGCTATTCCCCCACTAGCTGTTAAAGGAAACAGGAAAGAATAAAAAATTTAAAAAGTTCAGAGCAAAGCCAGGCCAAGAAAGGCAGATCATGAATGTAAGAGTCCTGAAAACCTTGTTCTGGCACCTGGATCCAGCCCTGCCTGAAGTCCACATCCATTCATAAATATCCCAGATACATAAGGCAATACACAGCCATTCTGCCAAAGTAGTTTGAGTTGGTTTTCTGTCATTTGCATCCTAAAGAGTTCTGCCTAATCCAGCCACTTAACCTTGCACTACAGAAAGTCAGTCTTATGCTATCCTTCATCTGGCGAGAAAAGTTACTTCTGAATCACATCTGTTGTTCCACGGGCATAATTCCCTTAATGTGAGGATTCATTTAGTCATGTAACTTTTGAAAATAAAATGTCTATTGTCTTAGGAACTCTGGGAACCACTACTAAATATAAAATCAATTGGAAATCATGAAGCTATAAAGAAAAATAATCAAGGGAGGAAACTTGACAGGATATTCCAATTCGGGCAGAACATTTTGAACTTAAAAGTGAGGTTCTATTTATAATTGCTGCCTTGGATAGTCTTGTATTTTACATTTTTTCAAAGCAAAGATTTTAGTAGCCCCCCAATAATAACAACCACCAAAAAAAAAAAAAAAAAAGAAACAAAGAAGGAAGTTCTGAGCGAAACTCTGCTCCAGTCATCTTGGAATCGTAAATCCAGGTCAGATGGTTACCTGTACTGTGCCGTTTCCTCTGAGCAGATCTTCCTTTTCCCTCCTATTCAGATGTCAGGTACCTTTGGTCAAATAGAGTCGTGAGGCACTGGACTAGAGGAGTGACAAATAATATGTGTCATGGGAGGATGTCAGTTGGCGTGCTGATATCTGTCACAAGGACTTAATTAGGATAAACGGCAGAGAATACGTTGCCGACCCACTCACCCGCGGCATATGGAGGGCTTGCAGGGTGAGATAAATGGGATATGAGGGGAAAAAAGTCACATTAATTCTGTTTTGCTGCAGAGAGCTCTTGAGAGAGCAAGGGAGGGGGCGCTGTGGTATCTTTTCCTTGGGGTTCAAGGGGACAGTGAAAACTTGTGGTGGGGATTATAATCTCTTGAATTCCTAAGCCCAGGACTCCTCAGAAACCTTCAGAACCACGTCCCGAGAGCCCTGGGGCTCACGTTCCGTGATAAATGTCACGGACTCTGCCTTTACACTGGTCTCAGCTTTGTCGCCCTCACCTTGCCTGATCATGAGTTTTTCCAGGAAGCCATGAGACAGCCTCCATGTTTCTATGAGAACGTTTGCTAAACATCAGGCTTATTCTTTTACAGTAATACCTCTGTCATAGAAACAAGGCTTGTCTCTCAGGGTACTGATCTCCACATAAGGCTCCAGAGATCCTGGGAATGGGTGTAATCGCGCTGTACCCAGCGGCCCCAGGTGGGGTTGCTTCCAGCTGCGCTGTGTCCTCCACGTACTATTACCCTCTTCCTTCTGATCTCCCTTCTCTTTTTTCATCCTGTTTAAAGGTTTTTATAGAGTGACTGTATTTCTTTAGAAGTCAAGTGTTCAATTCAGTGAATAATGAATGCATGAAGGAGGGAGGGAGGGAAAAAGGAGTGAATCTGTCAGAATTCCCTGCTTAAGAAGGAAAGATAGGGGTTCCCTGGTGGCGCAGTGGTTAAGAATCTGCCTGCCAATGCAGGGGACACGGGTTTGGGCCCTGGTGTGGGAAGATCCCACATGCCATGGAGCAACTAAGCCTGTGAGCCACAACTACTGAGCCCACATGCTTCAACGACTGAAGCCCACACACCTAGAGCCCGTGCTCCGCAACAAGAGAAGCCACAGCAATGAGAAGCCCACGCACTGCAAGGAAGAGTAGCCCCCGCTCGCCACAACTAGAGAAAGCCTGTGTTCAGCAACAAAGATCCAACGCAGCCAAAAATAAATAAAAATAAAAATAAATAAATTTATTTTTTAAAAAAAGGAAGGAAAGATATACCTGCACGCACTTGACAGTGTGGTCCTAACGTATCTGGTGGTTAAATTAGTTGGTTTTAACACTAAAAGGAATTTTGAAGCGTTAAATCCGAAGAGATGTTTTTATGTATGACACACATGTACTTGTACGCGTGAGCATAAGATAATATGAGAAATGATACTTATGTGGTCACAGCACCCTCAATTCATCTAAGTGAGGAAGAAATGCCTGTTGACTAAAGGGCAAACCCCTGTGTTAACACGCTAAGAATAAAATATATGCTTATTCTACTGTATAGCACAGGGGACTATATTTAATATCCCGTGATAAACCATAATGGAAGAGAAGATGAAAAAGAATGTCTCTATATGTATACTGAATCACTTTGCCGTACAATAGAAATTAACACGACATCGTAAATCAACTATAGTTCAATAAAATAAACTTAAAAAATATACACGCTCAAATAGTTAATAACCTAATGGGGAGAAGAGATCACTCAGCTGTTTAATCTTTCTTCATTTATCCATAAAGTATTTCTGCAGAGCCTAGTCTGTGTCAGGGTCAACGCTAGGTACTGGGGTTGGAGCAGAGAGGGAGAAAGGCGCAGTTCTACCCCCTGGGGTTTTGTGATCCAGCTGAGGTTACGCACAGAGGAAATCTTCCCAAAGACAAATGGGATGGATGCCTCTGGCGAGGCCCACCGGTCCATGGCCGCCCTGTCCACACGGTCCCGCTAGTGGCCACTGAACACATGTGTCCACTGAACAATGGAAATGTATGACCGAGGAGCTGAAGATCCAATGTTATTTCCTTTTTTCTTTTAATAAATTTATTCATTTATTTTTGGCTGCATTGGGTCTTTGTGGCTGCGCGTGGGCTTTCTCTAGTTGTGGTGAGTGGTAGCTTCTCTTCGTTGCAGAGGAGGGTCTCTAGGCATGCGGGCTTTAGTAGCTGTGGCCCGCGGGCTCTAGAGCGCAGGCTCAGTAGTTGTGGCGCTCTGGCTTAGTTGCTCCGCGGCATGTGGGATCATCCTGGACCAGGGCTCGAACCCGTGTCCCCTGCATTGGCAGGAGGATTCTTAACCACTGCGCCACCAGGGAAGTCCCATGTTATTTCCTTTTAATTAATTTAAATTTAATTTAAAAAACCAATACTGGGTTCAGTCCTGGCAGAATTTTTAGTATGTTTGGAACAACTTGGGTGCATGAATCTACTTTTCCACTGTTAAACTTTATGAGATCTAAATACAGATCAAGGTTTCCTGTGAAAATTTAGGATCCTGAGTGAGAGGTGCTGCATGTACAAAATTCACCCTGGGTTTAGAAGATTTGGTACCAAAAAAAAAAAAAAAACCACTAAAGGGAATGAATGTAAAATAACTCATTGATTTTTTTTAACATTTATAACATGTTAAAAGTAACACTATCTTGATTATATTGGGTTAAATAAGTTATATTATTAAATCGATTTTTCTTTTTTAATATGACTACTAGAACAATCTAGATTACATATGTGACTTGCATTTGCTTCTTTCAGACAGCACGGGTCTGTGGGATTTTGAAGGAGAGATAAAGCTTATCGTGAAAGAGGTTGGTTTTTGACATTAATTCTACAGAACAGGTGGGATGGGTCAGGCGGAGAGGGTAGAGGGCATTCCTGGGAGAGAAGAGACTGGACATCAATACGACGTGGGATTATGCCTGGGATGCCAGGTGTGTGGGAGAGCCCTGGGCATTGTGTTTAGGGAGTAGCAGCGGGAAAAGCTAGTTGGGATGATGGAAACCATGATGTGGGAGCCTTGACCGGCCAGGCGGAGCTTTTCATGCTTAATCCAATTGGCCAAGGGAGAGCTGGGAGGCTTTGGGGCGGGGGCAGGATGGTAAAAGCAGCTTTCGTTGGTGTTTATCTGGCTGCAGTGTGTAAACTGGGATGAAAAGAAGAGAACCAGAAACAGGGAGACATGTTTTGAAGAGCCCAGCAGTAATTCTAGAAGTACCCTGTGGGGAAGAAAGATTGCTTCCTTTTAGCCAAGAATTCAAAACCAAACAAACAAAGAAACGAATAAGTAAATGATAGAAACCTCACGTGGTTCTTCTACAAATAAATGTATACCTTCTTCACACTCCATTTCTTACAAATTACCCTTTTGCGAGTTAACTTCTTCCCCTTTAAGTTTAAAAAAATTGAAAAAAAAAAAAACTCTTCTGTGTAGCTACAACATAATTTGGGCATCGTCCTGGAGTCCAGGACAATCACTGTGGAAGGAGAGCTGTCATTTTGCTTATCACGGGGCAACCACCAACCTCCAAGGAGGGTGAATCTCTTGGAGTCAAGATTTGCAGGAAATAAAGATTTTAAGAAATGGATACTAATGACTAGAGATGATTTGTAACGTTCAGGATTCACAGAATTGTAGGACGGAGAGGCTTCTAGGTAACATCCAGTTCCACCTTTCACTTCATTGACGAATAGGACAAAGCCACACAGCCAGTGAGCCGCAGAGCAGTGGCTGGAATCTGAGTTTCCAGGTTTGTACACCTCCCGCCATGCCACATGGAATACTGTCCATTAGGAACATCAAACGCATAATGAGTCAAGAAAGGTAAGGTTAAAGGATGAAGACATGTGAAAGGTAATAGTCAGGCCTATCTATATATAGAGTGGTTATATAAGCACACACAGACCTATGAATAAAATGTGCAGGGCCTCTGTTCTCCCCACTGCAGCCCTCTGAAGTGTCACTGGTTGATCCTGGGACAGCTGCCCACTGTGGGGACACATGGGAGGAACACTTAATCCCCACTAAGGAGGGACAGCAGGGTAGAGGATGAGTCCTACCACCTCCCCTTGAAGCCTTTCAGTGTCCCAGCCTCTTCCTTTACATGCTTGCAGGGAAGAAAGCAGAACTGGAGGACTAAAGAGGGACAGAGATGCTGAGAAAAAGTAGGACTGGGAGGGTGTTGAAAGGTCAAGCTGAGGGCTTGGCGCAGATGTCAATGTTCAGAACACTGTGCAGGCTCTTTAAATAGAGCCCTCACAGGTGAATGCAGTGACAGAAAAGCCGCCCTGTGCTCCAGGGAACTAAGTAAATAAGCACAGACGTCAGATGTCCAGAGCTGGGTGGGGCTGGGCTGAACCAGGAGCTCAGGAGAAAGTACAGGAACGTCTTGGTTTTTTATTGCCAAGCCCTGTTCCATTAGATGGCAACTGTGGAGTTGCCCACATTTCAGGAAATATCTTCTGCGTAGAGACCTTTCAGAGGAAAATATGAAAATTCAACCTCAGCTCTGAACCAGTCCAGCACCTGAACCATGATTAGAGCTTATGAATAGTGTAGGCTTTCTTAAGGGGTCCTAATGACATTCAGTGAATTGGCTTGTGAGCGTGTGTTTTATACCTTTTCCTTCAAAGTGGAAACTCAAGGATTACGATTAAATAGTTGAAGTACTGATCGTATAAAAACCAACCCATGACCCCCAGTAAAAAGCCACACAAACTGGCATGCTCCCCCACCTTGCTGTATTCTTCTTTCCACGCATAGCACAAGCGCACATGAAGCAAGAGCACAAACACAAGCAAAGGCCGTTTTTGGCTTTTGATTAGACGTTAAACCTCAGACGATCATTAAACTTCTTGAACTCTGTGGCTTCAATCCAGGTGGGAAAGCAGGTCAAGCAAGTAAAGCTGAAGGTAGAGTACGCAATCTTTTGTTCTCAGCAGGCTTTGAAGATTGTTTCAGGGTTAATGTTTGACTTTGGGTCTTAACTATTTTATGTCTTGGTGTCCTCACCGACAAACAAAACATCCATCTTGCAGTGAAAGAAGATCACACTTTCCCATTAATGTGAATGGTCTAAACTCATTCCTTCGGAGGGTAAAGCAAAATGGTGAAGAGTTCAGGCTCTAGAGCAGTGTGGTCCAATAGAGGTATAATGTGAGGCCCAAGTGTGGGCACATGGAGCATTAACTTTTCTAGTAGCCACTTTAACCGGAAGTAAAAACAAATAGGTGAAAAGCATTTTGACAACATTTTATTTTATTCAGTGTATCCAAAATATGATTTCAATATATCAATATTTAAAAAATTATTAATGAGATATTTTATGTTATTTTCTTCATACTAAGTCATTAAAATATAGTGTGTATTTTACACTAACTGCACATCTCAATTTAAACAAGCCACATTTAAAATACTCAATACCTATATGTGGCAGGAGGCTCCCCCACTGGGCAGGACAGCTCTAAAGTCAAATTATATTGACTTTGCAGCCTCCTGATCTTCAGCAAGTTACTTAAGCATCATGTCCCTCAGTATCTACATCTGTAAAATGGGAATGATAATAGAATCCACGTTACTGGGTTTGTCATGAAGATGTTGTATGTAAATATACTTAAAGCCCTCAGTGCAATGACTGGTATATATTTAATCAATCAGTGTAAACTATCATTATAAGTTTCAGTAAAAGTACACAGGGTGAACTTGTTTTTCTCCACAATACGGTAATTCCAAACCAAATGAAACTGAGTTGAATTTACAGCTTAGATTTTGGGGGGCTGGGGGGGTGGGAAGGCAATTATTTAAGCAGCCCAAATCAGGAAAACATACTTGAAATACTTCATTTTGTGATGACATTGAACCAGTAATTTTTAAAATACAAAATGGCCTTTCCCCTATGCCCATGACAGGGAAAGCAATAATAGTTTTAACTAGTTACCTGTCAATTGTTACCTTACCTTATCAGAAAGATTTAAGGCAGCTGAATGGTATGTTTACACTGTTCGTAAAAGCGCATGCATTTAGATTTTGGGGGGCAGAATTTAGATTTTGGAGCTTTTAAGATAATGAAACATGGAGTGTTAAACCGGAGCTCCTTGCCCTGTTTCCTAATTCAGTTTTGCCTTTGGGTGATGGCCGCGTCTGGGGACTTCTGCACTGTCCTCAACCTCAGGGTTTTGTTTTGGTGCTCCAGATGTACACCAAAGGTGTAGAGCATTTGCTTTGCGGACACAGGGCCCAACTTGTTCTATGAACTTTTTCTTAGTCTCTTCTTTAGCACCTGCGAATGAGCATAAAAGAGGTGAAAGATTTGATGGGGCCAAGTTATCAGGGCTTATCCACACGAGGCCAAGACCAAGAAGTATTAATGTCACTTGCTGCACGGTATTAATAAGACCCACAGGAAGTTAGGAAACTGGCATTTCCCCCTCCTTAGTCTTATTTATTATTATTATTTTTTGCGGTACGCGGGCCTCTCGCCGCCCGCCGCGGCCCCTCCCGTTGCGGAGCACAGGCTCCGGATGAGCAGGCTCAGCGGCCATGGCTCACGGGCCCAGCCGCTCCGCGGCATGTGGGATTTTCCCGGACCGGGGCACGAACCCGCGTCCCCCGCATCGGCAGGCGGATTCCCAACCACTGCGCCACCAGGGAAGACCTCCTTAGTCTCACTGATGGCACCAAACACCTCCATGACATTTTGCTCAAAGTATATTTTCATCTTTTGTAGGAGGTTTGAGGGATTTGGGGCTGATCAAGGGAAAAGATATGACCATGAGAGGCAGCAACACAACAAGCATTGCTGCACCCTGCTTGGACAGGGTTGCATGAGAGGGGTGCTCTCACTGAGACTGAGACTGTCCAGAGGATCCAGGAGGCCAACATCCAGAAGGGGAGGCGGGTAAGGGAGCTTTCGGGAGACGGGACTAGAGGAGTCTCAGCGGCATGGTAGGGTGGTCTCTGGGTCAGAGAGCTCCGAAGGGTGATGGCAGCTGGGGTCTTGTAACTACAAGGCTCTACCTTATCGATGGCCAACAGGTGCTGGGTGAAGTTTCGAGGGGTATGCAAAACAGGTGGGCTCTAAATGGCTAAAAATCCGGTTGTTTGAGCTAATTTTTAAATAACTGAATGTGTAAAAATTTGAGTTCAGTGCCAGCAGGCTTTTGAGGGGATGAGTCTCAGACTGCAGTGGAAAAATAAACAACCTGGGGGCCAATCCACAGAAGTCATCTTTACCATTTACTTAACGATCGTTCATTCCATGTGGGAAGAGTATGGCACGGTGGGGAGAGCACAGGAGAAAATCTCGGGCTCTGGTTGTGGCTGTACCACTCCCTCGCTGTACCTTGGACAGTCACTCAATCCGTCACACCTCGCTGTCCTCATCCATAAAGTGAGGGGTGGCACAGATGACCCTAAGCTTCCAGCTGCAAATATTTATGACTCTCAGATTCTTAGAACATCCTCATGATGGTAGACAGGATACACTGTATTATTTCCATTTGTTGGATGGGGGACCTGAAACACAAAGTGGATAAGTGCTAAGCTTTATATCAAAACTTACCCAGTTCCTGGCAGAGAACTGGATTAGAACTCACATTTGTGGATGTCTAGATCCTTTGTGTTTTCTATTATCCTGATAGGCAGATACAGGGAATCTTTTTTTTTTTCTACATCTTTATTGGAGTATAATTGCTTTACAATGGTGTGTTAGTTTCTGCTGTATAACAAAGTGAATCAGTTATACATATACGTATGTTCCCATATCTCTTCCCTCTTACGTCTCCCTCCCTCCCACCCTTCCTATCCCACCCCTCCAGGCGGTCACAAAGCACCAAGCTGATCTAATACAGGGAATCTTTATAAAATGTTCTGGAAATTAAATTATATTCTGCTACTGCACGTAGCTGGGGCCAATCAAGAGACACCCAGACTTAAGGTTTAGAGGAACGCCATATTAATAATTATTGTATTAGTTAATAATGCCATTATTAATATTATTGTCCTGTTTTTTCCATGTTTACACTTACAAACCTTTGGTGTAAAAGAACTACAGCACCACTATTTTATACATATAGTTATTATATAATAATGATAGTTATTACATATTTGCTTTTTGTTATCACCTTACATGTGTACATACTTGAAGGTTTAGTAAGCATACTCCTACCTGTTATATCTTTTATTCTTTCAGTGGCAGTGTGCAGCAGTGTGCTGGGTTTCCTCAACAACCCGCTCTCCGGAGGAGGAGACGTGCTGATTCTCGTGGTGTAAATACTCTCACCAGGGCCAGTTTTGAGGTAGCAACACAAAGTCACTGCAGAGCTGGGAAGAGATGTGCCTGTTTGGCCCTTTCCAGCTTTACTACCTGCTCTGGCGATGCTGAGTGAGGTTGAGCCAGTGTTCTAGCTCTTGCTTTATCTGCCCATAGATTCTAAACTTCTTTCCAATCATTGATCACGCTTGTAAAAACGTGCTCAATGCTTGTTCCCACTGGATCGTTACTCTCTGGGGGCTAGAAATTGTGTTCTCTTGCTCCCCACTGTTCCCGGGACTTATTCTCACCCATCTGCTGCTTTCTATAAAATTGCAAAGCGGATGAGATGTTATTCCCAAAGACCTCCTGCACGGTGATGTTGGGCCCAGGTACCAGAATTTCCCCTACATCATGGGGCTCATCTTATCATCCTGCATAGATTTCTCATGTGTGTGCTCTGAACTCTCACTTCTGACGAAGATCTCTGTTGTGGTAACTACTATAAAGATTTGTTGCTATTTTTTTTCTTTCTTTTTTTTTTTTTTCTTGCGGTATGCGGGCCTCTTACTGCTGCGGCCTCTCCCGTTGCGGAGCACAGGCTCCAGACGCACAGGCTCAGCGGCCATGGCTCACGGGCCCAGCGGCTCCGTGGCATGTGGGATCCTCCCGGACCGGGGCACGAACCCGCATCCCCTGCATCGGGAGGCGGACTCTCAACCACTGCCCCACCAGGGAAGCCCTTGTTGCTATTCTTAATAAAGCATATCAGTTGCATACCTGAATCAATCATGGAGACTGAGAAATACAAACTCTTGTTTTCCTCACCATTGTTGGGACTGTACAGAGAGTTTGACGTCCTCTTATGGTCACCAGCTAGAGAGCATTTCCTTCTGAAAGGAGGGAGGTTTACCTAAAAATAAATGAGTTTTAAAATTCTTTATCCTAAAACTTGTCTAAATTGTAAAATAAATCACTCAGGAGATTTGGTGAATTTTTTGGCTCTGAGAGCTCCTGTATTCGACTGTCCTGGAACACTGTGTCCTCTAACTGTTAAGCCATGTTCATTTGTTTCTGGCTCCGACATGTCGGAGGACTTTGTGGTCCTGTTTTCCAGACCTGAATTTAATTGGAGAGTTAATTATTTGATCAAGGACATGTAAGCCAAGTTGAATTTGGGGGTGAAGCCTGCGATCTCTGTTCCGCTTCAACAGACAAGAAAGTCTCTGTGATGCTCTGTTGCTGATATTTTTACATAAGCAGATGTTCCACATAGCAGAGGGGAGAAGCTGGGCAGAGGAGACTGTAACCAGATCGTGTGAAGCCGAGGACAGAAGCTCCTTTATCTCTTTGCAATCACTTAGCCTAGGAAGACCCGAGGCCTGAGCTCTGAGGTCCTCACTGCTGTTCTCGCGGGCATTTGAGCTAAACAGGAAGGGATGAGGGTTCATCAGCTCAGCCTCAGCCTTCGGTTATGATCTCTGATAAGCGTGTGCTTCTCAGGTGGAATTCATAAGCACCTTGAATAATTTATCCTTCTTCTCATTCCAGAAATTCTTTAGTTAGGTATTTTCAAAAGTTTTTTTCTTTTAAAGTCACGTGACCCAGGCTCCTAGCCGGCCGTCACTAGTTCACCGTTTCCACAGCAACCAGGTGAAGGAGCCATTCAAGTCCATCTACAATAACCTTAATGAAAATGATGTAACATCACTTAAAATAGGTGTCCCTTCTCTATGCCAGAGTTAGGTTCCCTATGCTTCCGATGACTGTCTCTAAAAAAATCCTTTCCTCTACGTGGCAAATGCTGTACATTTCATTGGCCCCTGGTTTCCTATATCTCATTAAATTATTGTCTTACTATGGGGGAACTGCATATGCTATCCACCTGTGGACTGTGGAAATGGGGGACCCAGGCCCACCTGAAAGCAGTAGCTGCTACCTAATTTCAGCCAACTGTTGCTTTTTGAGGCCAGTGTTACCAATTCTTCTGATTTTATTTTTAAGGAAGAATCAGAAATCCAGATCTGTAAAAAAAAATTTCCTAATTTAAAAATTCTGGCAGTGAATTCATATGAAACATACACACACGTATATGTGTGTGTACACACAGATGAGCGGAACAAATCATACAAATTTGTCAGTTGTCTGGATACAACCTGTAGGCTACTGGGTTGAGTCCCGTCCTATAGGACATTCTCAGAACCATATGTAAGACTGGAATGAGCTAGGTACTGACCTCTGTTTTTTCAATTTTGTCACAAAAAACAGACCTCAGATCTGCAGATATGATGTTAGGGATTTATTGAGAACCACTGGAGAATCCAAGAGATGAAATGTACAAGGAGGCTCTATTGGATCAATGTGGGGAGGAATTTAGTGAGAATCAGAAGTGTTGAAGATAGGATGGAGATATACCAATGAAATGCAATACTAGAACCTTGATAAGATCCTAGATTTGCGGGGCGGGTGGGAAGAAATAAGAAAAATTATTTTCAGGGCAATTGCAGAAATTTAAATAGAGGCTGTATATTAGATGGTAATTAATATGAATTTCTTAGATATGTGTGATAAATAGTGCTGTGGTTAATAGGAGAACATCTTTGTTCATTGTACTCTTCTTTCAACTTTTCTGTAAATTAAAACTTTTTTTTTTTTTTTTAAGGAAGAGAAAAATAGACTTTCAGATGGGTTGTTAGCTTACTGCCTTGAGAAACATTCAAGTTAATTCATTCAAGTGGCATTGGTTTGGGATGTTGATGTAATGACTGGCTATCTGGACCCTGATAGATGACTTTCAAGTCCTTTATTAAGGATCTGCTAAGGGCAGGACCCAAAGATGCAAATCTAGGATGCTTTTAATTGCTTAATTCCTCAAGTCATCCATTTTTGTCTCCTTGCTTAAATGAGATAATTTGTATAGCCAACTAGTAGAGCTCTAGATACGTGATAGGCATACATCAAATGTTATTTTTCTTTTCATTAAAAACAAATAACTTACCTATGGTCATGCTTTGGACTAAGTATTGCATCTCACTAAAAAACATAGTAGGAATACATTTCAGGAATTCCTAACTAACTAACACCTATCCAGGTGAGTTTTCACAGTTAAACCCAGGAAATAATTTCACACTGACACTTGAAGAAATGATTTGAGGTTCTCACTTCAGGGGTACCCTTGTCCTCAGATCCTGCTTAAGAAAAACTAAAAAATGTCCATCTTGTCTGGTTGCCTCTGGGTCTGATTCGGGATACCCTCTCCCTGGACTTATCCTTCCCAGGGAATATTTGTTTTAGCTTCTTTTACCCTTTCAGACTTTGTATCAGGTTTTTTTTTTTTTTTTTTTTTTCTCCGGGGGCCTCTCTTTTTTGTCCTCTCTCCCGTTGCAGAGCACAGGCTCCGGACACGGAGGCTCAGCGGCCATGGCTCACGGGCCTAGCCGCTCCGCGGCATGTGGGATCTTCCCAGACCAGGGCTCGAACCCGTGTCCCCTGCATCGGCAGGCGGACTCTCAACCACTGCGCCACCAGGGGAGCCCTATCTGTTGTTTTTTAGGTTTAGTTTCTTCCCATTTTATGAAATGTTAGATTTCCACCCCCACTTTTTTCCTGTTGTCTTTAGTGCCTTCAACTGATGGGCACACTTGTTTCATCAGTTCATCTCATTCCTTCTGTCTTAACAGCAACATTGACTTTAAAATTTGTTTAATCTTTAAAATGATCTTTGAAATCTAGTCTTTTCTTTCACACCCTTGCCACATGGTACTTTTATTAGGATTTAGCCCATTTTTAAGGTGCTCTTGGCCATGATGTCAAAATTGATGCTGCAATAAAAATGTCGTAAGCTTTTGAATAACATGCTTTGCTGAAGCCTAAATAATTTCTACTGGCTATTTCAATGGAGTCCAAGATACTTGGACATGCAAAGTCAGCAATCAAAATTTGCACAGAGGTCTTCGTGACTGGCTCCAAACTGAATATGTTAGCTACCTTGGAAAACCATCAAGATAAAACCATTTAACCATTTCAAACCATTAAACCATTTTAATCCTGCTTTTGATATCCCTGCCCACCACACATCCCAATGATAATAACAGAAGTTAATAGATGTTACACACTTGTTGTATGCTGAGTGAATAAGAGCATTGTCTCATTTAGTCCTTATAAAAAACCTACGAAGTGAATAACTATTATTGTCCTCTTTTTACAGATTCGTCTTAGAGCAATTTAGACCTCTGCCCACTGTCCCACTATAGCTGGGATGAGATCCTTTCCAAAAGCCTCAAGCAGTGTGCTCTATGGTCGGGTGGCTTTGAAGTCATAAAGAGGCAAAGGAAGGAGAAATTGGAGATGTTGATTAGCAGTCAGGCTGGCCAGTGTGAATTCTAAGGGTGCGGGATTTGTCTCCCTACTTGAATTTTTTATTCAGGTGTCCTGTAACTCTAGTTAGCTAGAACGAAATGCCCCTCATTCTTTTCTGCTGACTTTCAGTAGCTCCAGGTCAATTGTTATTTTTTTTTAAGTATGATATTGGTATTGTGTTCATGATTTTTAAAAAGTGTCCTCCTGCCTTTTTAAGACAGTAACATTGAAATGATGTGATGTTTGGGATTGGCTTCAAAATATTCGTTTGGTGGCGGGGGTGGTGGGGAGATGGGTGGCACGATAAAGGAAATAATATTGGCCATGACTGCTGTAATTGGGCGATGGGTAGATGGAGTTCATTAAACTATTCTATTTTTGTGTACATTTGACACTTAGCATAATAAAATGTTTAAAATATTTCTGGGTTACTTCACTTGCCTTCTGTAAGGATGTCATTACCCTCCAACTTCCCTGGTTACAGTCGTCCCTCCGTATCTGCAAGGAATTGGTTCCAGGACCCCCCACAGATACCAAAACCCTGGGTGCTCAAGTCCCTTATTAAGGTGGCATAGTATTTGCATATAGCCTGCACATCCTTCTGTATATGTTAAATCATCTCTAGATTATATATACCTAATAAAATGTAAATGTTATGTAAGTAAATAGTTACCAGTGCTCAGCAAATCCAAGTTTTACTTTTTGGAACTTTCTGGAATTTTACAAAATGTTTTCCCTCTGAGGTTGGTGGAATCAGCGGGTGGAGAGCCTGTGGTTACAGAGGACCGACTGTATTTCATTTTCTTTACTAGAGGTTCACATTAAGATTGCCAGTCATTTCAGAGCAGCGTTCATTCAGGCATCTTCCTTGTGGAGCTTCTTTTCACTCTTCTGTGATAAGACTTTTAAAAAGCTTGGTTATTATAATGCATATTTTCCTTAATCCTCCTCCCATTGTACACGGGCCTCCCACTGCTGTGGCCTCTGCCGTTGCGGAGCACAGGCTCCGGACGCGCAGGCTCAGCGGCCATGGTTCACGGGCCCAGTTGCTCCGTGGCATGTGGGATCTTCCCAGACCCGGGCACGAACCCGTGTCCCCTGCATCGGCAGGCGGACTCTCAACCACTGCGCCACCAGGGAAGCCCCCACTTACCTTTTCATTAAACAATTTGACAGACTGCTACCACAAGCTTCCCCCACCACCCCGGTGTCTTCAATTCTCTAACACATTACTTTCTTTACAAATAGATTTTGTACAGTTAATTATCACATGACTTTGGTACTGTTTTTTCTAAGGAATCCTTTTCCAGAAGGATTGTAGTGTTCCAAGTTTTAGGAGAATGTTGATTCTTTTTCATTATTATGAAACTCCAATGACTCTGATGTGTCTTGCCTCTGAGACAGACTTATATTAAGTCAGTCTTATTTAAACAGAGCTCAGGTTTGAATGATGGTCTTGCCTATTTGTTTGTTCATTCATTCACTCATTTGTCAATAAAAAATTATTAAATACCTACACATATTGAGTACCATGAAGAACAATTTGCTGTCTTAAATGCTGACATTTTAGAGGGATCTTATAAAATAATACTTTAAAAACTGCGTTTATACTGAAACTGGACTTGGAGCCAACATTGGCTGAATTACATTCTTTAGGGACCATAAAGTTAACACTTCTCCTTTTTTTTTTGGCCACATTGCACGCAGCATGTGGGATCTTATTTCCCCGACCAGGGATTGAACCTGTGCCCCCTGCATTAGGAGCGTGGAGTCTTAACCACTGGACCACCAGGGAAGTCCCCAGTTTACACTTCTTTTTACATAGTACGCACCTAAAAGCATGATTGGGAGGAGGGAATTTATTCACTCAACCGGTGTTTGTGGAGGGCCAGTGCGTGCCCGATATTCTTCCAAGATCTGGGGATACTTTGCTGAACAGGTGAAATTCCCTGCCCTCTGGGAGTTTATATTCTAGTGGAGGATACAACTAATAAATAAAATAAACAGGTTCATACGTGGTGTATCCGACAGGACTACGTGAGCAGAAACAAAGTTGGGAAGGATGGAGGAAGACTGCAGTGTTGAGAGCTCCTTGAGGTGGCTTTGGGAGAAGAGCTGAGGGCGTAAGGGGCTTGCCTGGGGGCTACCTCGACCAGAGCAGTCCAGGTACAGGTCTGATGCAGGAGCTGCCTGGTTGGTGTCAGAACAGCAATCCACCCTTTTTTTTTTTTAATACAACAAAAACCATTTAATCAAGTGAAAAGTGATAAACTGAACAATAAACAAATATGCACCACAAAATATTTTCCATTGCAAACATGTTAAGATGAATACGGGGTTTCATTACCATCTCACTGCCATTTTCTTATGTGTTACTGGCCTACATACGCCATGTTGTCTGTAATCATGCAGATGTGAATGGAAGTTCACAGCAGTATGGCCGGAGCAGACTGATGGAAGGAGAAAGGCAGGTAGTGGGATGGAGGGGCCAGAGCACAGGGTCTTGGAGGCGCAGTAAGGTGAGGTAAGGTGGGAAACAAAACTGAGCTTGAACAAAATCACTCTGGCTGCTGTGTTAAGAAGACTGTAGGAAAGTGAAGCAAGGCTGACCAGTTAGGATTCCAAGGTAACAATTCAGGTGAAAGGAGGATGGTGACAGTAGGGGTGGTGAGAAGTGGTTGGAGTCCGGATGCATTTTGGAAGCAGAGCTGACATGGTTTGCTGATAGGTGGGATGTACGGACTGAGCGAGACGGGAATCAGGGAGGCCAGCAGAATGTATGGCCCGAGCAGCTGGAAGCTGGGGTTGCCATTCACTGAGCCAAGAAACCCGTGGGAATAGTGGCTTTGAGGATGATCAGACATCCAAGTGGAGGTGTCAAATCAGATCTATGGTTTGAAGTTCAGGGGAGAAAACTGGATTGCATAAAAATTTGAGAGTCTGTTTTCCCACCAGTGGCTTCCTAGAATGTTTGTAAAATTAAACAAGCCCTCCCCGCCGCAGGTAAAAATCTCAGAAACACCCTTCATAGTCTCTGTTAATTGCCCCCCCCCAACCCCATTGCTGTTTAGAATTGGAAAAGGCTGGTACAGTGGAAAGAAAAAAAAGCATTTGACATCAGGCAGACGTGTTGGAATCCTGCTCTACCACATAACAGCTGGGTGACCTTAGCAAGTTACTCAACTTCTCTGAGCCTCTCCTTTAGAAAAATGGCAGTTAGGTTGTACATCTCCAGTATTATGGGAGGCTTAAATCTGATAATGGATAAACACTTGTGCAGAGGGTCCACTTGTATGGAGCCGGGAAGAGCTGAATGGTGTTAGCTCTTTTCCCCCTGATAGGAACTGCTTAAATGGTATTTATAGCAAAGTGACTCACCAGTAATGAGGAGGTAATCTCCAGGGAGTGGGGCAATGGCTGGTGTGAGGAGGGAACACCAAGAAATTGGGGGCAGGGAGTGGAACGCATCTCCCACCGCCCTCCCTCTTCCAAGTGTGAGTCCAGGCTCCACCACGTAGGTGTTAAGTTGGATTCTTTCCCATTTTGGGTAACTTGGCCATTTAAATCTAGAGACTGCTTTCGGCATTTAAATATTTAAAATTATACATGATTTCTGAGGAAATCCCAAAGGCATTAAAGGTTTTGCCTGCCGAGATGAGTCCTGAATACTGATGAGCATCTTTCTTCAGAAACTGTGATAATTGCAGAGTCCAGCCAGCGTTGTTAAAGGATCAGAGTCAGGACCCTGGAATCAGAGTATTCCATTACAATAACTTAATGAGGAGATCTCTTGACTGGTCACAGTAAAATCTCACATTAATGGAAAAACACTGCATTTTGTTTCTCTTACATGAGCTTGAGTTTTAGCAGTCCTGAGTCTCTTTCTAACTGGTTTGATTCCTGACTAAGGGGTCCACACAGCTGGGGCAGAGAAAGAGGGGGAGGGGTGTGTTCCCCCCAATCCCCAGAGTGGGTCTCTTTTAGTGATGGCATCCCTCTTGTGGTATAATCACGTGTCCTGTCACTCTGCCTCCTTCTCAGCATCTTTCCAGAGATCTAAGAACACCCTGTACCCCCAAGCTGGAAGAGCATCCCCTCCATCTTGCCCTTCTGAATGGATTCTCCAGTTGGCGGTATTTGGATTTAGCTTAAAAAACATCCTAGGGGGGCTTCCCTGGTGGCGCGGTGGTTGAGAGTCCGCCTGCCGATGCAGGGGACGCAGGTTCGTGCCCCGGTCCGGGAAGATCCCACATGCCGCGGAGCGGCTGGGCCCGTGAGCCATGGCCGCTGAGCCTGCGCGTCCGGAGCCTGTGCTCCGCAAAGGGAGAGGCCACAACAGTGAGAGGCCCGCATACCGCAAAAAAAAAAAAACCAAAAACATCCTAGGGACTTCCCTGGCGGTCCAGTGGTTAAGACTTCGCTCTCCAGTGCAGGGCGTGCGGGTTCGATCCCTGGTCGGGGAGCTAAGATCCCACATGCCTCGTGGCCAAAAGACCAAAACATAAAACAGAAGCAATATTGTAACAAATTCAATAAAGACTTTAAAAATGGTCCACATCAAAAAAAATCTTAAAAACAAAACAAAAAACCAAAAAAAGAAAAAAATTCCTGTACCCAGACCCACACCAGTCCCCAAGTAAAGGATGGGTTTACCGTGGATCTCTTCTCCCCAAATGCTTCTTGTTTGGCTCTGAACTTAGAACTTTGTTAGTAGAAGGTTCAACGGTCTCGCTCCCAGGAACCTGAGGCCCAAGGATTCCTGGAAACGTGAAGGGAGGAGGCGCTGGATTACCCACCTCATGTGTACTAGGGGCTTGGAACCATTTTTTTGTTTGTTTTGTTTTTTTTGCGCTACGCAGGCCTCTCACTGCTGTGGCCTCTCCCGTTGCGGAGCACAGGCTCCGGACGCGCAGGCTCAGCGGCCATGGCTCACGGGCCCAGCCGCTCCGCGGCATGTGGGATCTTCCCGGACAGGGTCACGAACCCGTGTCCCCTGCATCGGCAGGCGGACTCTCAACCACTGCGCCACCAGGGAAGCCCTGGAACCATTGTTTTTCTTAACTATTAAAGAAAAGGGTGACTATAACCAATTAGAGTCAAGACACATATTAAAAAAATAAATACATGAATTATTAAAAAAAAAAAACAAAAACTCAAGATGTTCCTGAACAGTTTTCTCTTGGAATTTCTCCTGGAGGGCCAGTGTCCTAAAGCCACAGTCAGCATGGACAGGGCTGTGCGCCCAGAGGAACCGATGACTTACTCCACCTGAGACTGTGATCAAATTTCCCGTGAAGTCACATGATGATTTCACATAGGTTACTGTGAGATCTCCAGAGATTCAATGGCTGTTTTCCTTGGGACTTCAGCACCGTAGAAAGGGAGACACATTAATGATTAAAAAAATCTATTTTTATAAATTTACTTGCGGAGGGCATTATGCTAAGTGAAATAAGTCAGACAGAGAAAGACAAATACCGTATGATATCACTTATATGTGGAATCTAAAAAGTGCAACAAACTAGTGAATATAACAAAAGAAAAGCAGACTCACAGATATAGAGAACAAACTAGTTACCAGTGGGCAGAGGGAAGGGGCAGGGGAGGGGAGGGGCAATATAGGGGCAATATGTTTCTATGAAATCATGTGTGAAATTTTTGAAAATTGTAAAGCACTGTATAAAGAATCTTTCATTTGATTAAAAAATAACTATTTAAATATATATATTTTTTAAAAATCATGGTCACTTCTTTTTTGATTATAAAAGTACTGTATGTTCATTAGGCAGATCCAGGTTTTGTGAGTCACAAAGCTTATACAATTTGGGGCTGCTTCTTTAAGGAAAAGAATCATAAATCCGGAATATAAAATGAGCTAGGATTTGATTATTGATTTTGAAGGGATCCCTGACAGCGAGGGGCCTGAAATTCATGCTTCATTAGCTTTCTGTGCAATCTGCCCCTGAGGTTAGATATGGAAAATTAAGAAGCCAAACTGCCTTTAACCCCATTTTCCCAGAGGGTTATGTAACTCTTGTTTTGTTTTATTTTAAAATAACATTTTTATTAAGATAAAACTCACATACCATTCAGTTCACCTATTTAAAGTACAAATTTAGTGGGTTTTTTGTATATTAACAGAGTTGTGCAGCCATCGCCATAATCCATTTCAGAACGTTTTCATCCCCCCAGAAAGGAACCCTGTGCCCGTTAGCTGTCACTCGCCACTTCCTCCAGCTCACCTAGCCCTAGGCAACAATTAATCCTGTCTCTATAGATTTGCCTATTTTGGACATTCGCTATAAATGGAATCATGCAAAATATGGTCTTTTGTGGCTGGCTTCTTTCACTTGGCATAACGTTTTGGAGGTTCATCCGTGTCATAGCGTGTGTCAGTACTTCATTTTTTACTGTCTAATAATTTCCATTATATGGATATCCCACATTAAAAAAAGCCGTTCATCAGTTGATGTGTTACTTCTTTTAATCCCCTGGAGACACAATTGACGGAGTCCTTAAAGAAGGAATAATCTAGCCTCCTTGTGTCATCCTTAGTTTGCCCTCTCCCGTTTCTTCACTTCCTTCACTTCCCCCCAATTCTGGTGTATTGGAAATTAAGAAAGAGGCATTGCTGTTGAACAGGAAGACATTATTATCATTGTGACAAATGTTACTGAGAGTTCATAGTTCGTGGACTCAAGACAGGCCCTGCCTGCAGGTAGGGTTTGGCCCAAGGGCATGGGCCAGCCCCAGGCATTGCTGATGGCCACAGTCCTTTCCCGGGAGTGATGTATGACAAGTTCCGGGGAAGATGGAGATCTCAAGCCTGAGGCACCCTGGACAGGCAGGTGGTTTGCAGTTGGGCTGCCTCTTCCACTCGGCCTCTGAACCTGGAGTTTGCCCATGGCCTGGGGGATGGACAGGGTACCAAGCCTAGCTGGAGCTCAGGGCTGGCTGGAGGATGCTGGCATTATTACAGGGCCTGAGGGCCAGAGAATGCTGACCTTTGGACTATTTGCCTCCCTGGTCTGGAAGACACTGGAGTGCTTCTGAGCAGCCGACTTCTTACTGTAACAGAGGAAAGATTTTTCCTCTACCTTCTACCCTCTTAGGTCTGGGCTGGGCCTGAGAATTAAACTGACAAAGGACAGATGAACAGGAGACAAGTATACAGATATTTGGTGTTAATATTTTTATGTGGCATGGGAGCCTTCAGAGAAATGAAATGAAGACCCAAAGAAGGGGACCGTCCTGAGAGCTTGTATAGCATTTCCACAAAGATTGGTAAATTTTGGAACTGTGACAAGACAAAGGAAAAAGGATTTGGATTGGGGCAATAAATTGTGGGAAAGTGACTAGGAACTATAATGGGGGAAACTAATGGAAGATTAAAGTTATTTTAGTAGGTTTGTTTGTACAGATCTATTTCAGCATTGACTCCAAGTCTCCGGTGATAAGAATGTTCTTGTCCTGGTACAGAGAGGGCATACAATGTCATGGGAAATTTTATGTCCTGATTTTAGGTAGAATGGGGGAGTTCAGAGAGCCTCTCTTGCATCTGCTGTTTCCCAAGTGTCTTCAGATTAACATAATCAATCTGCCAAAGCAACCTATTTTGGGGTGGCATGCTCTGATCCCCTACATCACCAAGGAAGGATGTGGGCACTGCAGAGAATCAGGCTGAGCACCCGTTCATTCAGCAAATAATTATTGAGCACCTAATATATACCAGGCACAATCCCAGGCTCTGGGGATAGAATAGTGTGTTGGTTAATTTTATGTGTCGACTTGACTGGGCTGAAGGATGCCCAGATATCTGGTAAAACATTATGTCTGGGTATGTCTGGGAGGGTGTTTCCAGAAGAATCGGTATACTAGATAAAGAAGATGTCCTCACCAGTTGGGTGGGCATGACCTAATCTGTTGAGGGTCTGAATAGAACGAAAAGGTAGAGGATGGATGAACTTGCTTTCTTGTTTGAGCTGGAACTTCCATCTCCCCCTGCTCTCAGACATCGGCTCCCCTGGTTCTCAGGCCTTGGAATGTGGACTCGAATTATACTACTGGCTTTCCAGGGTCAACAGCTTGCAAGTGGCAGATCATGGGACGGCTAGGCCTCCATAGTCATCTGAACCAATCTCTCATAACAAATCTCTTTCTACATACCTATATGTACCTTATTGGTTCTGTTTCTATGAAGATCCCTGACTAATACAAGCAATAAACAAACCAGTCGAAAATCCTTGCCCTCAAGAAGCTTTACCTTCCTCCACAAAATAAAAACTACGGTATCCTGAAGATGATAAGTGCTATGGAGAAAAATAAAACTCCCCAAAAGAGAGTTTGGAAATGTGAGGTATTATAATTCCAAATTGGATTCTCAGGAAAGGTCTCACTGAGGAAGTAATACCAAGCAAATACCGGAAGGAGTGAGCTATGTCATATCTGTAGGAGGTCTTCCCAAGCAGAGAGACAGTTAGTGCAAAGGCCCTGAGGTGGAAACATACCTGATGTGTTCAAGGAACAGAAGAGGGCCAGTGTGGCAGAAAGAGCAAGGGGGGGAATGGTAGGAAATAAGGACCAAAGGGTAACAGAGGCCAGAGCACACAGGCATCCCAGGTCATTAAAAGGACTGTGACTTTCACTGTTCTAGCCATTGGAGGATCTCCAGCAGAGGAGTGCCATCTACTTGACTTGAGTTTTTCAAGGTTCACTCTGGCTGCTATATTGGAATAGGCTGCCAGGAGCACAGGCAGAAGCAGGGTGACGAGTCCAAAGGCCAACAATCTGGGAGAAGGGCGATGACGGCTCCAAGTAGGATGGTGGCATGGATGGTAGCATGGGGATGATCGGATTCCGGATATATTTTAAAGGGAAAGAAGGCAGGATTGGTTGATGGATTGGATGTGGGGTTTGAGAAACAACTACAAGTCTTGTGTGACAGCAAGTTTGGAGGCTGAACACTGGATGAGGAAAGGCCAGTAACAGAGATGGAGAAGCCTCGTGTGCAGCAGGTTCGACAGGGAGTGGGGATTCACATGGGTGTGGTTCAGGTTTGGGCGTATTACCTTGAGGTGTCTGTTAAACATGAACGTGAAGATGCGGAGTAAGCAGATAAACCTGTCACTCTGGAGTTCAGGGGAGAAACATCTGGGCTGATGGACTGTCAGGGCAGAGATGTAAACTTGGAAACCCGCAGCATTTGGATGTCTTTCAAGCTACTAGCCTGACTTGGCTCACAAGGGAATGATAGTCTATTAAGGAGAGGAGACAAAGGATGCCTCTGGGGGAACTTCAGCATTGGGAGGTCGGGGAGCTAGGGAGGGACCAGAAAAGGAGTCTGAGGTAGAGCAGCCTGTGAGCTCCAGGAAAACCTGGAGAGAGTGACGTTCTGAAATCCAAGAGATGGAGGTGTTTTCAAGGGAAGGACGATGTAGACGAGAGAGAAGGAAGAATGGCTGGAGCCAGGGACATGGGCACGTGGGGGGGGAGGGCGTTGCTATGTTCTGAATGTGTCCCCCTCCCCCAAACTCTTATGTCAAAATACTAATGCTCAATGTGATGGTACTGGGAGGTGAAACTTTTGGGAGGTGATGAGGTCATGAGGGTAGAGCCTTCATGAATGGGATTAATGCTCTTTTATTTTATTTTTAAATTTTATTTATTTATTTATTTATGGCTGCATTGGGTCTTCGTTGCTGCGTGCAGGCTTTCTCTAGTTGTGGCGAGCAGGGGCTACTCTTCGTTGCGGTGTGCAGGCTTCTCATTGCAGTGGCTTCTCTTGTTGCGGAGCACGGGCTCTAGGCGCACAGGCTTCAGTAGTTGTGGCTCGTGGGCTCAGTAGTTGTGGCACGTGGGCTCAGTAGTTGTAGCTTGCAGGCTCAGTAGCTGTGGCGCACGGGCTTAGTTGCTCCATGGCATGTGAAATCTTCCTGGACCAGGGCTCGAACCCGTGTCCCCTGCATTGGCAGGCAGATTCTTAACCACTGTGCCATCAGGGAAGTCCCTAATGCTCCTTTAAAAGAGACCCCACGGAGCTTCCTAGCCCCTTCCACCATGTAACAACCATGAGAAGCTGACAACCCGGAAGAGAGCTCTCCCAGAACCTGACCATGCAGACCTTGCAGACCTCTGACCTCATTTCTGCTGTTTATAGCCACCCAGTCGCGCTATTTGTTATAGCCGCGCAAGCAGACACAGGCATAGCATGAGAGCCGGTTCTTCTGCCATGACAGAAGGGAGATGGGTGTGGCTGGCAAGACCAGGGAGCTCTCTTTGGAGGGCTTTAGACTCTCCTTGAAACAGGGAAGCACAGGCACCAGCCCAGAGGGAAGGGTTAGGGAGGGTGTGAGGTTGGAGGGGAGGGCGCACAGTGGGAAGGGAGGGCCAGGGGAGCATGTAGAACGGCTGGGTCACATTGAGGCTGGCCCACTGGACTGTGTGCTCATCCCATTGTGTTCTTTTTTTTTTTTTTTTTTGCCGTACGCGGGGGACGCACAGGCTCAGCGGCCATGGCTCATGGGCCCAGCCGCTCCGCAGCATGTGGGATCTTCCCGGACCGGGGCTCGAACCCGTGTCCCCTGCATCGGCAGGCGGACTCCCAACCACTGCGCCACCAGGGAAGCCCCCATTGTGTTCTTTTCTCCAGCCACAGTCAGCTGCCTGATGGCAGTTTTCAGGTGGGTGGAGAGTGGGTTTTACCAGGACTGGAGACTTGCCAACTGAGAGTAACTCGTTAAGAGAGAGGAAAGGTAGTTTATAGTATATGTGAGGCAGTGATCTCGACTGACCGTACACTTTCATGACTGGACGTGGGATTTAATGAAGGTAAGGAGGGATAAGAGGATGTGAGGGGGTGAAAGACAGTGAAAAAGTGGTAAAATCAATGGATTTGAAACTTCAATGTAGATGCTAAAATAAAGTAGCATTCTTTTGTTTGTTCTGGGTACTTAGGGCTATCAGCACAGTCAGAAAAAAGCACGGACTTTGGAGCCGCACAGATAAAGAGTTTTAGTTTTCAGCTCAGTCACTTAAGAGAGGCTTAACCAAGTCTCATTTCTTCATCTGTAAAACAAGGCCCTCATTCTTCCCCTGCAGGGTTATGTGAGGTGTAATTCAGAAGACACACATGCAAGGCTGCAGTGGGTGACACTTACCAGGGGAGTTCCTAGTATCCCTTCCAGGCTGGACGATTCCCGTTCCTTCCGAAGCCACAGCTCCCCATTCTCATCGACCTACAGTGAAAATCTTCAAATGAGTAAGTCAGACAGAGAAAGACAAATATCATAAGATATCGTCTGTATGCAGAATCTAAAAAAAAAAATGATGCAAATGAACTTATCTACAAAACAGAAACAGATTCACAGATTTAGAGAACGAATTTATGGTTACCCGGGGGGAAGGGTCGTGGGGAGGGATAGACTGGGAACTTGGGATTGCCATGTACACACTGCTATATTTAAAGTGACTAACCAACAAGGACCTACTGCAAAAGAAATCTTCAAATGCTTATTGAAATTATTTAATAATTTATAGTATTATCCCTATACATAATGATTCATTACTGATTGATTAATCATTTAAATCACGCTTGGAAGGGAGTGACTGATGAGAAGCTAGTTTTCAAAAATAAAAAGAAGTATAAGGAGAAGGAATGGATAAAAGAAAAAGAAACCAGAAAAAAATAGAAGATCAAAGGAATGAAAATTAATGAAGAGAAGAGGGAACAGGTGTTGAGAAAATCAGATGCGGCTTTGTCCACAGCAGCACACTGTAGAGTGCTGCCATTAATTTCTGTGACTCAATTTCCCTCCCCTTTCACCTCTGGGGCCTCCTTCCTTTTAGTCTGAATGGATAAGAGGTGGAGATTAGGCAACAGGGTTATTCATCACGTGTTGGACTTCATTCCAATGTCCAGGATAATGGATTTAACCTCAAGATAAGGTCTTTCTTAAATAAAGGGGGAAAGAAAAATGCTCTCACAGTAGGGAGCTGTTTGCTCTGGAGGCTCTTGTGGTTTGAATGTTATCAGTGGGTGGGTGTAGATTCGATTAGTGCACGGTGGCGAGGTGGGGACGATCTGGCCAGGGGGTCAGGCGGCTGCTTTGGGGCCATAATTGGCAGGAGGAGGGGGAATTGCTTGTCACCTGATGTGTTTGTGGTGCGGGTTCCGCCGTTCTCTTCCTTCTTGCTTTTTTTTCCTGGTTTTTCTTCAGGGCTTGGGCAGAGCGTCCCTCTGAAAGCATGGCCCACCTGGAAAGTGCCTGAGACTAAATATTCGTGAAAGACTAAGCATATGAAGGCACGTGGTAGGTAGGCATATTGGTGATCCTACAAGGATCATCGTATAGGGAAGGGGAGGCAGCAGTGTTCCATAACAGTGGGAAGATTTGCATGTCAGCCCCTCCTCATGCCACCTCCCAGGTCATCCCCATCACCTCTCCCCGCCCAGCTGCAATGAGACGCTCGGGTGGCTGCACCTTGACGCTTCTCTGTCTAGCGCAGTATGTGTGGTCCTGTTCTGCAGCCTTGGGTTTATCTCCCTCCATCTCCCGCCCCTGCAGACAGTAGCCTCCCTGAGGATTTAACTCTGTGTCTCTGGAACTTAGCACAGTGCCTGTCACATGGTTCAAGTCAGTTTCGGATTTGTCAGTCTGCACCAAGTACATGAAATGTCCCCATTTATAGAAATACTTACCTTTTAAATGGGATTAACAGGTACAAACTACTGTATCTAAAACAGATAAGCAACAAGGATACACTGTATAGTACAGGGAATTATACCCATTGTCTTGTAATAACCTATAATGGAGTATAATCTACAAAGATACTGAATCACTGTGCTGTACACCTGAAACTAACATAATATTGTAAATCAACTCTACTTCAATTAAAAAATAAGTTGTGTTCCAGGGCCTCTCAGTTTGAAGACAACTAGAATGTTTCCCGTTAACCAGGGAGAATGTAACAACATGAAGTTATATCCATAGGGTGGATGCAAGTGCCCCGGTCACGTTCCTTTGTCTCAGCCCAGAGGTCACGGACAGCTTTGGTGGGCAATTCTCATCCACTCCTGGGATGGCTCCCTGTAGGGGTCTCCTAGTTACATACCTAGTTATAACCTCCACTCCTTGAGCATGGGATGGACTGAGCAACTCACTTCTAATGACTGGAATCCAACAGAAGTGGTGGATGTTACTTCTGAGGTTATAGGTTATGAAGCTTTGACCTTGGTCATGCTTGCCTTCTCTTGCTCTGTTTGAGGAAAGCCAGCTGCCATGTTTTGAGCTACCCAATGGAGGGACCATGTGACAATTATACATATACATATATCCCCATATCTCCTCCCTCTTGCGTCTCCCTCCCACCCTCCCTATCCCAACCCTCTAGGTGGACACAAAGCACCGAGCTGATCTCCCTGTGCTATGCGGCTGCTTCCCACCAGCTATCTATTTTACATTTGGTAGTGTATATATGTCCGTGCCACTCTCTCACTTGGTCCCAGCTTACCCTTCCCCCTCCCCGTGTCCTCAAGTCCATTCTCTACATCTGTGTCTTTATTCCTGTCCTGTCCCTACGTTCTTCAGAACCCTTTTCCCCCCCCTTAGATTCCATATATATGTGTTAGCGTACAGTATTTGTTTTCCTCTTTCTGACTTACTTCACTCTGTATGACAGATTCTAGGTCCATCCACCTCACTATAAATAACTCAATTTCATTTCTTTTCATGGCTGAGTAATATTTCATTGTATATATGGGCCACATCTTCTTTATCCATTCATCTGTGAATGGACACTTAGGTTGCTTCCATGTCCTGGGTATTGTAAATAGAGCTGCAATGAACATTGCGGTCCATGACTCTTTGAATTATGGTTTTCTCAGGGTATGTGCCCAGTAGTGCGATCCAGCTGTAACTTTGGTTGCACCCTTATGAGGGACCCTAAGCAGAACCCCCAGCTCAGCTGCACCTGGATTCCCAGCCCACAGAGACTTTACAAATATGTGTTGTTTTAAGCCAGTCAGTTTTGGGGTAATTTGTTACTCAGCCATTGGTAACTGATGCAACTCAACTGCCTGCTTCTCTCTGACTGAGGGCATTTTCCCCCCCCAGGAGTTTGGCATGTCCACAAGTGCCCTGGAGTTCATGTCCCCAGGAGATGTAAACCAATGAGGGATGACAGTTGGTAGATGGGTACTCCAGCTTTCTAATCCTTGGGGTACAATCCTAAGGTGTGTTATACACATTCTCTCAGAGGACCCCAGGGGGATGGAGCCTCAGTTGCCTGTTGAGGTAACCCATTTGTTAAAGCACCTTTTCTTGGCTTTCTTCCCCTTGCTGCCTTGCTTTTTCTATTTACCATGCTTCCTGGGATCACCTCCCCAACAGACCACTGGCATCCAACTCCTTTTTCAGGGTCTATTTTTTTGGAGGAAACTACACTCAGATAAAGCCTCTATATGGTCTTTTCCAAAAGTTTCCCCGAGGAATAGGGGAATACAACTCCTATTCAGACACCCTCCAAAAGTGGTATTAATGCTATTATTTAGGGCGATGACAGGTCTTTAGATTAGGGTGTATAGCAGCAGCATTAGCATGAGCGCTTTCGCAATACTTTCTATCTCTTCTGTTGTTTCGTAAATCTAAACATCTGTGCCACAATCCTAAGGGTCCTGGGACTTGTGACAATGACAACCACAAACAACACATGTTTTAGAGTCTAGAATTTAGAGACTCCCAAGCAATCAGATAGTGAAGCTGTGTGATGGGTCTCAAAAGATGCAGTGGATGTTGATGCCAAAGAGAATGGCTGGTGGTCTGTTTCTCACTGCCATGTCCTCTGCCAGCTGCTCCACTGGCCGTCTTGGTGCTGGTCACAGTCCTGTTTCCCAGCTGTCCTGCCTACCAAAGTCATAGAATTTTTCCTCCTCAAATAGTCTTTGGGCTCCTTTCTTTCTTTTTTCTTTTTGGCTGTATCGCATGGTATGCGGGATCTTAGTTCCCCAACCAGAGATCGAACCCATGCCCTCTGCAGTGGAAGTGCAGAGTCTTAACCACTGGACTGCCAGGGAAGACCCTGGGCTCCTTTCTTGAGGGTTAGTTGAATGTGACCTTACTGCCTAGATACTCTATCATGAGGGAAGGTTGAAAATACTTTCTGGAGTAAGCCGATGGCAACTGTGAGAAAGGAGAACTTGAACTCCATTGCCCCTTTTAAATAGCTGCTGGGTATAACGCTAGCCCAGTGGTTGTCAACGGGGGGGGGGGGGGGGGTTTGTGCCCCCTCTGGGGGGTGGGGCGCTATCTGGAGACATTTTTGATTGTCACAGCTTGGCAGGATGGGCGCTAGCTACTGGCATGTAATAAGTAGAGGCCAGGGATGCCGCTGAACATCCTGCAATATACCATACAGCCCCCCAGCTAAAGATTATCAATAGCGCCGAGGTTGAAAAACCCTGAATACTATAGTGATCTCTTTAAAAATAAAAGTGGAAGGATTTGCGGGTTTATACATCATGCTGTTTCCAAATGCAATCAATTTAGAAGTAAAAGAGCAACTTAAAAAAAGAAAATAAAGAAGAAGCCAGGAAGCAGTGGTCTCATGGGGAGGCAGTGAAGCTCAGTGGTTAATGGCATGGCTGTGAGCTCAGATGGACGTGAGCTGGACTCCAGGGTCTGTATTCACTTGCTCTATGACCTTGAGCAAATGACTTGACCTCTCTCAGTATCAGTTTCCTTGTTTGTAAAATAGGCATCGTCATGGTGCCTGCCCCATTGGATTGTGATAATTAAACGAGGGGAGCATGTAGAGCATCTGGTACAAAGAATAGCACCTAGGAAGCATCCAATAACTGGAAGCAAGATGGAGCCTCAGCAGGAAAGAACGGGGGCCTGGAATCCAAGTGCTGAGGAAAACACGGCATTGAGAAAAGGGCGTGTCCGTTCTCAAAGATATTCAGGATTAGGATGGAATCCTCTCTGCAATCCTGCTTGTGAAATCATCACGGATTCTGCCTTACCACCCAGAACTTCACTGTCTAAATTCCTGCTGGTTTTGGTTTTCATTTTTCAATATTTGTGCCTTGAATGTAAATAAACAATCCATGGTTGGGGCCTGTGGAGGCCTTCAGATAAATGAGGGCCTTCTCCGCAGGAGCCAGGGTTCAGACAAGGAGGCCCAGAGCTTGACCCCATCCTGCCTGCCCCCTGCGCTTCTTAAGAGCTGCTTGGCGTTACCTCAGGGAAACAGCCTGCACAAATGAAGCAGCCCAAGACAAATAAACGCTGACCCTTCTTGGTCTGATACTCAGGGCATGAGGCCTCAGGAGAAGAATGAGTCCTCACAGGCTGGGAGGTCTCCTGAATATGTCTGGTAGCTGGCTTCTGAGAGACAGGGGGAGAGAGAGAGAGAGAGACAGGGAGAGAGAGAGAGAGATTTGTTGGTTCATCAGGCCCTACAATTTTAGAGTCTGCACAGTATACGCTATAGGACCTCATCAAATGTTATTTAATCGAAAGAATGTTGGAATTCTAATGATGGACATGACTCTTCCTACCATTCTCTGTTAGGTAAGAGCATGGAATCAGATTTTTATTTTACCTACACTAGTTGTTTTTACTCAAGGCTGGAAACACGAACCTTATGTTTTAAGATTACAAAACCTCTCTCCACTCTCTCCTGCTAGTGAATGTAAATGAGCCGAGTCTCAATTTCCCCATCAAACAATTAATATCTCTGTCTCACAGCACATCATTTGAAAAGCAGGATGAACGTATGGGTTACTTGTGTCATTATCGTGACGAGTGAAGATGTTGGCTATTTTCCTTGTCCATCCGTAGTTAAGCCAATAAATTCGCAGCCTGACAAAGCCACGTGCCCATCACCTTGTGTGACAAGGGGCAGAGATGACCAAACAGGCAGGCGTCTGATCAATTTTTTCCGTTTCTGTGAGCAGGGGAAATGACTCGTAACAAAGAAACGTGACCAGTCCCAGATGTAAGACAGTCCGGATTGCCCAGGCTATTTAAACCAGACCAGGACAGTGCCGATGGGGAACATAATGACGGGGTAGTATCCTTACCTATCAAGTGTCCGAGGGCGGGTCAAGCCCCTCGACAGAGCCTGGGGTCCATTCTTCTCTTCATGCTTGGTCGCCCACGTGCAGTTTAAGGTCCTCTCGGCGACAGTTACTCACATTCATTGAGGCAAACAGACTCAGACCTGTCCTTCTCCCTCCCCTGCTGGCACCATTGGCCAAAGTGTTCTTCACGATTTCCGAAGGTACGGTCAGCGCCCTCAGCGCTAACAGCAGGGCTGCCAGGCGCAAGGGGCTTCAGGGAAACATCTGAAAACCCGTGGTGTTTTTCCAACCAGCCTCATTCAAACAAAAGTTGGCCACTCCATCCTGGAAAACCCGGGGGGCCTCTGCGAGCAGCCTTCCTACAACTTTCTTCAAGACCAGAACTTTCTAAACGGGTGACTGCTTTGTAGCTCACCCCAAACCTGCCCTCCAGAGAAACACCACATCCCGAGATGCAGAGCCTTTGAATTGCGAAATAGGCCTTCCTTCTAATTTGTTTGCAGATCTGCTTTTAAGAAGCAGCTCCTCCAAGCCAGGAATTTGATTTCATGGTTACCAGCAATGGTCCGGGAGTGGACGTGGAGCGGGAAGGAGGGTGGTGGGTGACTGCAAGCACGCTTGAACTCCCCCTCTGAATGGCGGCTGCCTGGCCAGTCCCTGTTCCATCTTCCCGTGGCCACAGGATGGCGATGTTTGGGAATGTAGCTGTTAACTCTCAATGGCTGTTAACATCCTAAATTGGAGCCCCAGCAAGGCACATGCAAGTGACCAGTGATATGTGTAGGACCAAGAGCTTCTAAACCAGAAGCAAGAGGAAAAGAGGAGGGTCATTTATGGCGAAATTTTAAAAAATCCAGGGCTTCCCTGGTGGCGCAGTGGTTAAGAATCTGCCTGCCAATGCAGGGGACACGGGTTTGAGCCCTGGTCTGGGAAGATCCCACATGCCGCACAACAAATAAACCCATGCGCCAGTTACTGAGCCTGAGCTCTAGAGCTTGCAAGCCACAACTACAGAGCCCATGTGCCACAACCACTGAAGCCTGTGTGCCTAGAGCCCGTGCTCCTCAACAAAGAGAAGCCACCACAATGAGAAGGCCATGCACCGGAACAAAGAGTAGCCCCTGCTCACTGCAACTAGAGAAAGCCTGTGTGCAGCAACGAAGACCCAACGCAGCCAAAAGTAAATAAATAAAAATAAATAAATTTATACTAAAAAAATCCAAATAAAATATTGTGAACTGTTTGCTGAAGTGTATGTAAGTAAAAGCAGAACGTGGCTGAATCCACCAGGAAGCTATGCCCTGGGTAACCATTGTCATCCCTGATGATGGATTTCATGCTGAATGCTGACGGTTGCCGGGCATCTTCCTCCCTCCCCTGGGAAGCTCTCCAACAATTTTGTTCACATGACTAGTTCAGCACCTCCATGCTGTGATATCACCAGGTCCGAGTCAGTAAGTTTCCCCACTAGATTGGAAGCCCACTGAGGGCAAGAACCATGCTTTCTTTATCTGTTTCCTTAGCTCTGAAGTCAGAGTATAAACAGCCTCACTGCAAGTTAAATAAATGACTCACTGAAGTAGCATCAGAATTTAGGAACAAAAATTCCTACAGGTCAAGTCGTCTGAGAATGAGCCCCAAAGGTGAGATTTGGTCTGACTTTTGTAGAAGGACCAAAGGAGAGAGGGCTGGGGAAAGAGTGGTACACACAGCCCCCTCCCCGCTTACTCCACCCAGTCCTGAGGGTAAGGAGAGGACATTTTGGGTCTGGCAGAAGCAGAAACAGAGGCGCAATGGACACATGAAAAGTGAGCTCAGGGCTGGTTGCAACATGAAAGGAAAAACAAAGGATTATGGTAAATACAACTGGAAAAGTGGATCAGAGCCTTGGATTTGGGGAGTCTTGAAATAATGTTAATGGGGCCTTTTACTTGATTCTTACCTTTTTTTTTTTTTTCGGTATGTGGGCCTCTCACTGTTGTGGCCTCTCCCGCTGCAGAGCACAGGCTCCGGACGCGCAGGCTCAGCGGCCATGGCTCACGGGCCCAGCCGCTCCGTGGCATGTGGGATCTTCCCGGACCGGGGCACGAACCCGTGTCCCCTGCTTCGGCAGGCGGACTCTCAACCACTGCGCCACCAGGGAAGCCCGATTCTTACCATTTTTTCCACCAGTGATTGCCTAAACTTGGGGTTGAGAAGACTGAAGCTGCCATGTGTTTGAATCCCCCAGGAGACGGTGGAGATGAACCGTGAACGAGGTGATCGTCAGGCCCCAAGTTCTGGAGGCAGGAACAGGTGTCCTGACCTGCTCTGGCTGCAGGAAGGCCCCAGGGGGCGGCCCCTGCTTCTCTGTCCCTGTGGCTTCAGCAAAAGCTGCTTCCAGCTCCACTGCCCACCCCCTATCATGGCTTCAGGGGGCCCAGAGGAGATCACACAGTTCTGTGACTTCAGAATGGGGAGGGCAGAGGAACGGGAGCTATCCTGACAGCAGGAGTTGGCTGGACCAGACAGGGCCCCTGGTGAGGCTACTGCTGAGTATGGATGAATGCAGAAGCCAAAGCCCCCCTGAGAACGGTGTTGGGCCTGGATCAGACACACACATTCAAAAGTACTTTCATTTGGGTTTGCAGCATAGATATCCCCTGGTGTCGGGCAAGTTCAGAGAATTACTGGGGATCTAGATGCCTCTTTTATTCCAGTTAATCTGATTATATTGACTGATTAAATCGGATTTGTTAATAACATTCACATATGAGCAGTGGAGAGCTTTATTAATAAGTCATTATGTTGGGGACTTTAAATACCTGGCCTTCAAAAGCAATTCCAAAGTCTTGCAAACTTCTGGACTCTCTAAGAAAATGGCTTATGCCTGGTGTGTTACATTCCTGAAACGCTCAAAGACCTCCTTGAAAAAAACCCAAGAACATGTCCTAGGCCTTTACAAAGTAAGCTACTGCTTTGCTCTGAAAGGTATGTTCTTCAATTTTGCTTAGTGTTTTTTTCCTGACCTTTCTTTAGAAGAGTTGCAGTCCTGACTGGTTCTTGGTGAAGAAATGCATGAAAAAACAAAAGAGGCTCCCCTGGGTGATAAATGGACACATGTGGTCTGTTCATCCCATTTTAGAGACAGAACCCCATAAATTGTTTGCCTGATATGCTCCCTCATTCAGGGAGGAAATGAGTTAAGGAACTGAGTGAATAGAGTTTGGAATCCAGAGGCCTAGACTTTCCCAGTTTAATAAGCTCTGCAGGGGTCCATGGCTGATAACAGCAAGTGACCTTGGCTGTGATGATTGAGTACAGAGGCTTCAAGTCAGAAGGGGTTGGAGTCCTGGGTTTTGCATGTGGTGAATCTGGCCGAGCTGATGATTCTGTGCCTCGGTTTCCTCATCTATCCCCACCTAATGTGTTTTAGGATTAAATGAGTTATCACATGTAAAGTGTTTAAGGCAGGGCCTGGCACATATCAGGATCTCAATAAATGGCAGCTAATATAATACACATCTAGTTCCTGTTACCGCTCTGATGAACAGAGCCGCAGGGAGACACCTTTACCAAGAGCTCCTTTCTCTTCAACCATTTCACTATTTGGTGGTGGATGAAAAACATGGACACAGGAAACGGCACTTAGGAGGGCACACAGGGTATCAGGCAGGTGTCACACGCTCAGAGGCATTCAAAAGCCAAGCAGGCCACTTAAGCTCTAAGAGAAGTGGAGGCTGTAACAAGGTGGGGGAGCCCCAGGCATTGAAAAGGGCAGATCTGTCTAAAGGCATCCAAATGCAATGTTAAAAACACTCTGTGGGCTGTACCAATCACATTGAAGGGCTATATCCTACCCAGACTCAGATGTAATTACAGTTGCCCCTCTGTATCCTTGACTGTGGAACCTCGGATATGGAGGGCTGACTGTATTCATTGTACGATGCCTTTTGATGCTACAAGGGACTTGAGCATCTGTGGATTTTCATATCTGAGGGGGTCCTGGAACCAATCCCCCATTGATATCGAGGGACAACTGTACTGAGTTTTGAAGTGAAAAGGCAGGCAGAATGGGTTAAAATCAACGAGAGAAGAACTGAGGAAACCATATTATGGCCAAAATGAAAGGTGAAGACTCCTGTCCTTTGGACCTGGGATGGTCTGCCCAGTCCCCAGGGCAGAGTCAGATGTGGAGCCCCAGATGACCCTGGGAGCTTCTCCCCATCACCAGGTTAGTCATGCTTAGCCAGGGGCACCCTTGTTTCATTCAGTTCCTCTTCCTTCCTCCATTTCTTCTTGCCTTCCCTTCTTCTGTCTCTCTTTATCTTTTCTTCCCATATTTGTGGCCTTCCTTCTCCCCACTCTAGGTCTGGCATGGTGCCTAAGGGTGCCTAGGGCCATTGCGAAGAGTTAGTGGTGACATTCTGAATGGGGGGGGGCAACATTGGTTCATTGATCTTATACTGAACCACACCCACTGTAGAATATTGCTATCTTAAAATGTTAATTCTGGGAAGAGGCGTTAGCATAGCAAGAAGGCCTGAGTAGCAAAATAAAACCTCAAAGAAGAGTTGCAGAAAAAGTATAAGACCAGAGTGCTAATGAACTTAATTTCTGGTTCATCCCAGCAGGGACCAGAAACTACTCAGAGACAAAAACACATGTTCTGTGTTATAAATTATACACAAAAGAAATCATTTCCTATCCTTGGCTATTAATCCATTATATTTGGTAAAGTCGCTTTTCCCCCCCTTATAAACTGCTAAATTTCTCCAGATAAACCATAAAATAGTATTTGGATCGAGTTACATTATCTACAAACATCAGTAAGAACCACACCCTGATCATCCTGTGTGAGAAATGGATCTCCACTAATTGAAGAATGAGAAGTTAAAGGAATTAAACCAGCCTCCCAACAAAGGAAAGAAAGCAAATAGTCCAACAAGGAAAATAAGGAAAATATGAAACACACGAGTCTAAGTGTTAGTGGGAGTGAGGTGGTGAGGAACTGTGGGGAAAATATGGATGGCTGGTCCATTTTAAGTATAATATTAGAAAGATAGCCTATGAGTGTCACATTATGAATATGGCCCCAGGACGTAAGTTTAGTGTCAGCATGACTGGAGCTCAAATCCTTATTTTCTCTTTATCTCTATAATCTTAGATGTGCTAATATACCTTCTTGTGCATTATTTTCCTCATTTGGAAAATGAGGATAATAACATCGTGAAGATCACATGAGTTAATGTAGGTGACCAATACTAGATAGAATTCAAATCTGAAAATTGTAGCTGTTTTTATTGGTTGGGGCAGATAAAATCACCTAATGTAATAAAGTTTCCTCCAAATCTAATTAGTAATCATGAGGTGTTCCCTCTTCCTCTGTGATTCAGTTGCTTCACTCTTTAGGAGAAAGAGCTAAGCTTGGAGCATCTTTGTTCATAACCTTACCCTCCCCTCAGTTTATTGCCCTTTGAATTTTCGTGATAATGGTTTTTCCTAATGTGATTTCTCTTCCTTAAAAGTATTCTCCACTTCTAGGAGTACATGCATCTCTGTTTTTCCCTTTGAGATCCCAATACAGTGACAGTATTTTTTACATGACACAACCCCAACAGAAATGAAAAGATAACAGCAACAAATTTTGGAAGCTTGTAAGCACTTGGATGAGTGTTGACCAACTTGGCTGATCCAAGGCGGCAGAATCCTAGGCCAATGGTGGGGAGAGCAGAAAAGCAGCTCAATGTTTTAGAGGACAGTCAAAGGCTCAGGAATCCATGATACACGTATTTATGGAATTGGGTTTGAAGGTGAGGCTAGAAACATGAATATTGATTAAAAGTCCTTTAAAGAGGTAATTTGATTTCTAAACATCTTCTCTTGCCTGTGTAGCCCAGGGACTATTCGCTTTTTTTAAACATCTTTATTGGAGTATAATTGCTTTACAATGGTGTGTTAGTTTCTGCTGTATAACAAAGTGTATCAGCTATACATATACATATATCCCCATATCCCCTCCCTCTTGCGTCTCCCTTCCACCCTCCCTATCCCACCCCTCTAGGTGGACACAAAGCACCGAGCTGATCTCCCTGTGCCATGTGGCTGCTTCCCACTAGCTATCTATTTTACATTTGGTAGTGTATACATGTCCATGCCACTCTCACTTCCAGGGACTATTCTTTACCCATTCTGGAAGAAGATGAGTGTTATTTTCTAGAGAGGATAAAAGAGGGGGAAATGCCAGGCACAGTTGACAGTGGAGATCCTGTAGAAAAAGGCGACTGACTCTCAGCTCTCTTCCCTCGCTAAGCTTCTGGAATATTAACAGACAGTCAGGAGAGCAGACAATCCTTTTCTGGGAAATTTCAACTCAAGAGAAAACACATAAAGATATTAATACTAGAGTTTCCCTAAGGTAATGGCCCGGCCTGACCTTCTTACACTGAAGCCTATATCCAATGAGCCCCATCCATGAGCTCAGAGCTTATAAGCAGAGCTTAAAACTTTGCTCTTAAATATGAGCAGACAACCAAGGATTGCTAGACAATTGAGGTAAGTTTTTAAAAATAAAGATGGAGACCAAAACAAACAAATAGCAAAAAAATAACTTGGAGAGAGACCTGATGAGAAAACACTTAAAACTATAATTAATATTTTCAAAGAAGGCATCCATGAAACAAGAAGAGGATGCTATAAAAAAATCAAGGAAATAAAAGAGAGCTTTTGAAAATTAAAAACACTATTGCTGAAGTGGAAGGCTCACTAGAGGGGTTGGAAGATAAAGTTGCAAAATACTCAGAAAGTAGAACAAAAAGGCAGGAGTGAGGGAAAAGAGAGAAAAGATAAGACTAGAAAAATAGAGGAAATGAAATCATCATTAAGTCAATAAAATTTCACAGAATGAAATGCCTAGAACGATGGGTGAAAATAATCCCACATTAAGGTACACCATCATTAGTTTTCAGACTACTTCAAGGGAAGAGACCATAGGCTTCCAGAGAGGAAAACCAAGCTACAAAGGACTGGAAATCTAAATGACTTAGTTTCTCAATAAGAATTCTGAAATCTTGTAAAGCAATTATACTCCAATAAAGATGTTAAAAAAAAAAAAAAAAAGAATTCTGAAATCTATTGATGGATTGAAGCCATCAAAATTCTGAGGGAAAGTTATTTCTAGAGTAAGACTCTATATCTAGTCAAATCTCAAACCAGAGGGTAGCATAAAAACATTCTCGGGCTCACAGAATGATTAATTTCCAAGCACTCTTTGTTGAAAATCTCCTGGCAGAATAACAAGAAAAAGGATGACATGATTTTAGGGAACAGGGGATCTAACATGAAGATCCTCCTTCTGGACGAGGGTGAGACACCTGCGTGAGGCATGAGGAAAACCACAGGGATTGGAGCAGCTGGGGTTTCCAGGAGAGAGAACTTCCAGACGAAAATGACGTAAGAGTTGATGCATCTGAATGTCTTGATTCAGACAGCTGAATGTCTGTAGACAATTCTTGACTAAATTGGCGGACAGGTTGAGGTTGACTCAATAGTAAGTACATACAAAACTAAGCAAAGGAAATAATGATTAACTCTTTGGAAAACAAAATTGTGCAGAAAATAATCATGGAATAATAGTATTATTATAATAATGCAGTCACTCATTATTGATCTAACCAAAGTTACACACACACACACATACACATAAATAGACTGATAGATAATATACTGAGAAGATGTATGAGTGTTATTTTTTACATCTTTTTTTAATTGAAGTATAGTTGATATGCAATGTTGTGTTAATTTCTGCTATACAGCAAATCGATTCAGTTTTACATACATGTATGTGTGTGTATATATATATATATATACATTCATTTTTAAAATATTCTTTTCCATTATGGTTTATCATAGGATATTTTTTAAAAATAATTTATTTATTTATTTATTTTTGGCTGCGTTGGGTCTTTTGTTGCTGCATGCAGGCTTTCTCTAGTTGCAGCGAGCAGGGGCTACACTTCATTGAGGTGCACGGGCTCTAGGCACGTGGGCTTCAGTAGTTGTGGCTCGCGGGCTCAGTAGTTGTGGCACGCGGGCTCTATAGCACAGGCTCAACAGTTGTGCAAGGGCTTAGCTGCTCTGCAGCATGTGGGATCTTCCCAGACCAGGGCTCGAACCTGTGTCCCCTGCATTGGCAGGCGGATTCTTAACCACTGCGCCACCAGGGAAGTCCCTATCATAGGATATTGATATAGTTCCCTGTGCTCTATGGTAGGACCTTGTTTTTTAGCCATTCTGTATATAATAGCTTCCATCTGCTGACCCCAGCCTCCCACTCCATCCCTCCCCTGACCCCCTCCCCCTTGGCAACCACAAGTCTGTTAGATGTGTGAGTGTCTTAATGGAGTGAAAGAGAGCTAAATTCTCATCTTCCAGAGTGGAAAGACAAAGTATAATGATTTTTATCTAAAAAAAAGTAAAAGAGGAAGTAACCTCAATAATCTCATTTAATAAAAATATTTATTAAATATTAATATTTTAATTAAAATATTTTACCTAAATATTAGGTTAAAAAACTATATAAATAAGCTATTAGGGATATGGAGGTTAATGACAAGAGAAAGCTAAAAAATAAGAAAGTGGTTGCCTCTGACCAGGAAAAAAATGAGAGAAGATGGGTGTGACTACTGCTGTTTTCTGTAATAAGCCTTTTAAAACAATTTCACTCTTTAAATGGATGCATGCTTAACTTGGGCATAAAGAAACAAACAAAAACACAGATGTGACTCTCACATCACCAGCCATTTTATCTTTGACAATTTAATCAACACATATTGCTGCAATTTTATATATTACCCAGTGGAAATAATGCATTGCTCTTGTACCGTGTACCTGTGACTTTCCTAACTGTGTTACCTTCCTCCATGGCATTTGCTTTTGGATGTGTTGGAAATTCAATTTGAAATTGTGTTTTGGTTACTCCTCTTGAATCTCCCCATTAGCATAAGCAGATAGATCATTTTCTCTATTTAGCTTTTCAGGAAATAGCTCATCTCTAGTGTGGCCTTTACAGGTTTCCTTAACAAACAGCTTTAATTTTTTTTTTTTTTTTTTTTTTTTTTTACGCGGGCCTCTCACTGTTGTGACCTCTCCCGTTGCGGAGCACAGGCTCCGGACGCGCAGGCTCAGCGGCCATGGCTCACGGGCCCAGCCGCTCCGCGACATGTGGGATCTTCCCAGACCAGGGCATGAACCCGTGTCCCCTGCATCGGCAGGCGGACTCTCAACCACTGCGCCACCAGGGAAGCCCGACAGGTTTAATTTTTGATCTGTTTCTGGGTCTGCGGCAGGCATATTTGTTTCTTTTGTTTTGCATCCACATTTGTGTTACTGTTTGGCGGTGAAATTCCTCCTGAATACATACAACCAAAGAAGAACTTGAAGATTGCCTAAGACTAGAAGTATGTGTATATGTTAATGATAGGAAGTAAACCTCTAAGAGGTTGTCCTAAGAACAATCAGAGATGAAGTTAAAGATATTCATATAAAGATGTCCATCAAAGCCTTACTTACGGCAGAAAAACATTGTAACGCCCTTAATGTCTAACTAGAGGGGATTATAGTACATTCAAATGCTGGAGCTGGATGTAGCCATTAGGCGATATATTAAAGAGAATATCTATTGTTATGGGAATATATTTATAATTTGTTGCTAAATGAAATAAATAGATGAGTAGACCAAAAGACCTTGTGTATGTATCAGTGCACAAGTTTTGAAAACATTATCTATGTAAATGTAAAAGAAAGGAAAGACATATTTTAAAATACTTAAAGTGGCCATTGCTGGCAAGTGAGATCTTAAGTAACATTTACTTTGCTGTGTTGTTCCCCAAGCTTTCTTCATGAAGCATGAATACATCTTATAATTGGGGGGAAGGTACTGGTTTAAAAACAAAATCAAGCAAAACACAGAGCCAGACATTTTTGTTGCCACTGAGAAGAATTGGCTTTGCGGGAATTAAGATTATTGGAAGCAAGAGAGTAGGAATCCTTTTGATTGATGCTATCTTTTCCATGGTTTTGGATTTGGAAGGTTAACATATTTTGAGCCAGTTGTGTTATTTGTTCTGGCCGTGTGAGTAGGCTTGTTTCTTATCTTATCCTGGATTCTTTCGATTACTGCCATTTTAAAGTAGTTTATAACAGTATGGCTACTCAGACCATTCTAAGGTATCAGATTTAATAGATTTGCTACTTGACTTAAATCAAAGGCTCTCTAATTGGAGAGCTAAGTAACCTGCCAGTTCCTAGGCAATTAGAAGATTAGACTCCCTATATGTTTTTTCCCTACCTGCTTAGACAAGAGACTTTTTGTTACCATATAAATCTTTAATGCTACACTTGAAGCAGCAATTATTACAAGGATACTGAAATTTAGTAAAACACTCACACTAGGCCCTAGAGGGGAGGGTGCAGAAATGGTATCTATAACAGCAGTTGAAACGGTGCCAATGGAAGTGGGCTTGGAATGACAGCTAACACTTGTATAACTGCTTACAAGATGCCCATGCCCTGAGAATGGTCCACGGTGGCAGGCAGGCAGAAAACCTTGGTTTCCTGCATTGTTACCCTGGTCTCCAATTTTAGACAGATAACTCTGTGAGGCAGAGGATGGTAGCTGGATTTTAGAGCTAAGCCATCTGAGCCCTTAAAAACAAATCCCCTTGAAACACAAGGCCATGTCTGTCCACCAAGCAACCGTGGAAACACATATGGAGTGACCTTAAATCAGTTGAGAACCTCACGGGACAGTGGTGTATCTGAAAGTCTAAAATAATCGCAAGAGTGATTTTTCACTCACCATCTCATCAAAAGAGTTGTGTTTGCGGGGCCTTGGGAGAGGCCCTCAGTCCCAGACCGGCTCTCCAAAGCATGCAACATGAGGAAGTAGGCATAAAGGTAGCTCTGGCAAATGCATCCACCAAGCCCCAGGACGAACACCAAGAAGTATTTACATTGTGTAGCTACCAAGAGGATAAGTGCTTTCAAAGGGTGGTGAGTGAAAGACCACTTTTAAGGCTGGCTAACCATTCACCGTAGAATGAAAAGGAAGTTCTGAGTTGCTGGGAAATCTCTGAATATCTGTGAAGTAGTGCTCCTGAGTGGATCCACCTGACTCTTTAACCTTCGCTATTAGTATCTCTTTAGCCCTAAACAGCGCTAAACTGCTTTTTATTTCTTCACACTGTGCAAGACATGGTCTGCATTGCCTATGAATGTTTTCTCTTCTGCTATCTAGATCCCAGATCCCTGATCTTGTGCCCAAAATCCATGGGTGGGCATCACAAGATTCAAGAATTCCCTGAAAATTCACTATTAAATTGTGTATTCATGGATATGACCCTTAAAGTGGTCCCTAACTCAACAAAGTTCAAGAGCCACTGGTCTCTCTGTGTTCTCTGCTTGGTGACGGGAGATATCTCATCTTTAATTTGCTTTGTATTACTATTTAATGTCCATTTGTTGAAAACTGGCCCAGTACCATGCTTGGTGCTTTCATATATATTCTTTCATCTAATCCCCATCCAACCTAAGGAGAGTTCAGTAACGTCATCTTCATTTGATCCTGGAGATACCAAGTTCACAGTGGTGAAGGGACTCGTCAAGGATCTCACCACTAATAAATGTCAGAACTGTGTTGTGGTTGGGCCACCCTCTCCCCTGGAAAGCGGGGCCTGGTCTTCCCGAGAACTCAGTACAGAGGGCCAGGCATGACCCAAGGCTCTCTACACCTCCAGCAATCAAGATGCATTGACTCCATATATATGTGTTAGCATACGGCATTTGTTTTTCTCTTTCTGACTTACTTCGTTCTGTATGACCGTCTCTAGGTCCATCCACCTCACTACAAATAACTCAGTTTCGTTCCTTTTTATGGCTGAGTAATATTCCATCGTATATATGGGCCACATCTTCTTTATCCATTCATCTGTTGATGGACACTTAGGTTGCTTCCATGTCCTGGCTAGGGGCAAGATGGGAAGAAAGAGGCAGACCTACTAGAGAATGGACTTGAGGATATGGGGAGGGGGAAGGGTAAGCTGGGACGAAGTGAGAGAGTGGCATGGACATATATACACTACCAAATACAAAATAGATAGCTAGTGGGAAGCAGCCACATAGCACAGGGAGATCAGCTCGGCGCTTTGTGACCACATAGAGGGGTGGGATAGGGAGGGTGGGAGGGAGATGCAAGAGGGAAGAGATATGGGGACATATGTGTATGTATAGCTGATTCACTTTGTTATAAAGCAGAAACTAACACACCATTGGAAAGCAATTATAATCCAATAAAGATGTAAAAAAAAAAGATGCATTGACTGCCTGACTGGTAGCCCTCGACGGTGCATATTGAATATGGGTGATGGCCATATAGCCGTACAAGATTCAATCTCTGTAAGCCTGATGAAGCTTCAAACCCTGGAGGATCTTCCCCACCCAACCTTGCTCTCCTTCATATTGAAAGGATCCCTAATAGAACTGCAATTAAAAAAGACACTTGTCATATCATTCATCCTTAGAAAGGAAGGAAATTCAGACACAGCCTACAACCTGGATGAACCTTGAGCACATTAGGCTAAGAGAAGTAAACCCGCCACAAAAAGACAAATACTGTATGATTCCACTTACATGAGATGTCTAGAATAGTCAAATTCATAGAGACAGAGAGTAGAATGTCGGTCGTCAGGGGCAGGGGGAAGCAGGGAAGAAGAGTTATTATTTAATGGGTATAGAGTTTCAGCTTTGCAAGATGAAAAGAGTTCTGGAGATTGGCTGCACAACAGTGGGAATGTGCTAAACACGACTGAACTGTACACTTAAAATGGTTAAGAGGGTAAATTGTACAGTATATGTATTTTACCACAATTAAAAAAGAAAAGAGGGCTTTCCTGGTGGCGCAGTGGTTGAGAGTCCGCCTGCCGATGCAGGGGACATGGGTTCGTGCCCCGGTCCGGGAGGATCCCACATGCCGCGGAGCGGCTGGGCCCGTGAGCCATGGCCGCTGAGCCTGCGCGTCCGGAGCCTGTGCTCTGCAACAGGAGAGGCCGCGACAGTGAGAGGCCCGCGTACCGCAAAAAGAAAAAAAAAAAAGACAGCTCATGAGCTCACTTGGAGTGAAGGTATGTAGATTCATGGCTCTGATCGTGCTGATCCTTCACCCCTCTCCAAGGAGGAGCGTTGAAATGGTAATTCCCCTGGAGACATGGGCGCGATTGTGAGGCCCACGTGGCCGCCCCATCCACACACCAGTTCCTGGGTCTGTGTTGACAGGCTCCGCCTGAGAAGTTAGCTTCCAGTATCCTTGTCTTCAGGTCTGCAGTTCATCTGAGCAGAATGAGGAACTGTTCATAGTGAATTCCTCTATCAAATTTTGTTAAAAGTGCCCCTTTTTTTCTCTTTAACAACGTACAGAGCGAAAGCAGTGGCTTTTCCCCAGCCGCCGTGTGCTACACACAGGCGCCAGGAGCAGCCAGCAACAAGGAATCCTGCCAGGTCCCGTCACTTCCAACACCAAGAATGCTCGCTCCTGGAACCCCGGAAGTCTCTCCACAAGTCATCTGACCCGCCGGCAGGCCAGAGCCCCTGGGCCACATCGACCCAGAGAGGAGCGAGGTCATCAAAATGAATTGCTGATTCTCAGAATTTAAAGCCTGCAGCGACCAGAGCCCCGTGGGCAGGGCCACTCTGAATGAATTCACAGCTGTGCCTGGCCAGCCTGGGAGCTTGGACACATCACAGCAGTGAACTGGGGGTACTCCAACCCAAACAGATTTGTAACAGTGGCACAGGCAGCCGGGACTGCCAGAGCAGCATTTGTGTCCGACAAATGAGGCCTCTGTTGGGACAAAGGGGGCTCTTAGGGCTCTTTCTGTTTTGGCTGCTTTATACCCAGCAAGAGCCAGGGGACTTCTTTTGTCAGGACAGGGAAAACAAAAGTGATTTATTTCATCCTGCACCCTCGCCATGGTCTTTGTGGTCAACCGATGCAGGGATGCTTGGCGGCCAGCGACCCTAACAGGCACTGCTTACTGAGAGCCTACTAAGGACCAGGGACTATTCTAGGTACTGGCACGTGCTGCCTAATTTAATCCTCCCAACAATGCTGTGATGTAGGGATTATCTCCACTAGAGTCATGTGGGGACCGAGACAGGGAGAGGTGAAGGTCACACAGCTAGTTAACCGTGGCAGAGCCAGACGCAGGCTCAGCTCCATCCCAGCTGACTGCTGTCCCCAGCGTGGACCTGCTCCAGGTGTCTGATAAGCCAAAGGTAGTCCTCTCCTCTGACCCGTCGTCTCCAGGGATGCTGATCTATCTGGGAGGCCTAGAATGTTCTTGATGTTCAACAAAGACAGCTAATGAAACAAAACCAAAAAATAAATAAATACGAGGGGGTTGAAAGTCACAGATTGTCTTGTGAAAGCCACAGAAAATGTTCCTGCTTTAATACAAGGAGGTTGATATAAGTTTTTGTAAAAAACGTTAGGACTTACTGCTGTGGCCTCTCCCGTTGCGGAGCACAGGCTCCGGACGCGCAGGCTCAGCGGCCGTGGCTCACGGGCCCAGCTGCTCCGCGGCATGTGGGATCTTCCCGGACTGGGGCATGAACCCGTGTCCCCTGCATCGGCAGGCGGACTCTCAAGCACTGCGCCACCAGGGAAGCCCTCTATTTATATTTGAGCCAGCATCCCCCTGTCTCTCACATATAAGGACCAGAAGCTCCAGCTGAATATGGTCCTTTTGGTTTCTCACTGCCAATTAGTTCCAATCCCTGGTAACACTTGATATGTCCTAATGTTCGGTCACCTTTCCCCATCCAGATGTACCAATTCAGCATTTGTGGTTTTCCTAAAGAAGGGCCCAGGGCAGCTGACCTCTCCTTTATCATTTCATTATGGGCCCAGAAAATGAGACGGCCTTTCAGCACAGCTCGTCAGCATGTTAAAATGCCAAATGAGAAACTCTCTGGCACAGTGTGTATGAATCCAGAATTTCCTTGCACAAGCCCAGTTTATCCTCTGTTGTGGCCCGTCGTGCCAGATGGAATGTACTGCTAATTTATCAGTTCGCTGACTTTCATACACAGACTTCTCCCATCTCACCAACCACTTGTGTCACATTTTTCCACTAACATTTTAGGCAGAATCCAAACACTGGCTTAGGGAACTAGGTATGTGGATGTTCCAAGTTTCCAGTTCTAGTTCTTTTTGGGTTGGTGTTAGGTAACTGTGGCTAAGCCATTGTCCCCTCAGTTCTCTGTTCCTGGGGACTCTTGGGGACAAGAGCATAAACCAAAGGCTGAAGAGTCAAAAATTTAAAAAAGGAGTGGAGGGTAAGAGTTGCTGGGAAGATAGTGAAGGGAAGTAGAATTATTCTCCCTTTGAAGCTGAAGCAAAACCTATTCCCCATCCGTCCTCTGTTTATTCCCCCCAACAAATGTTTGTTGAGTATCTAATCTTTTCCAAAATGTTAGATACTGGACATACAGTAGCATTTCCATCAGGGTCCTAGCAGAAAAGCAATGGTACCCTTGAGAGCTCATGAAGGGACTATTTGCAAATGGGTAGGCAGAGCTAAAGGAACTAGTAGAGGATGAAGAAGACCCTAGTTTAGCAATAACAGGAAGCTATCACCACTGCTAAGCCAGAGAGGCAACAGGAGGCAACGACTAAAGGAACCAGGCCAGGAACATAACTGTAGGAGTGGGGCTTCCAGGAAGCATCTCTGGCCTTTGATGGAGGAAAGCATTTACTTTCAAGTCTTGGCCCAGGGTTGAGGAATCTGGAGTAATAAGTACCCCAAATGTTGGTGGGCCCAAATGTAAGCCAGAAGGTAAGCCAAAGATGCAGTTCTTAGAGTTCTTAGAACTGGGGTATAGAGCAGGGTGGATAATGTGTCTAGTTGGGGGTGGGGATGGGGGAGGGCAAGCAGAGAACATCCTGCATGAAGCAGTGAGCCAGACTGAGATGTTCAGGGTCCAGAGCTACGTATAGGAACCTGGGGTCAAGCCTACCAATACATCAAGTCAAGGGCTCTTGGGTTTTAACTCCATAAGTCAGGAGCTCTTCTCTGAGGAGGCAGCAATGCCTGCAATGAGGAGGGCCCACAGATGAGCCTCTCTGGATCCAAGGATGCCAGGTCATCTGACTCTCTGGGTCTGGGGCCCTCCCTGGGCTGGACCTGATAGCTTTGACCTCTCCCCTTTGACCGTGGCTCTGACTGGTGGATTTTGCACCAGCGGCCTTCCCTGAACTGAAGTTCTTTTTAAGCACCATCCTCCTAACAGGGTAAGCAAAACAATAGAGGCAAAATCTTTTCATGAATTAGAAAGCAAACGCTTCCAGGCTCACATGGGGGATTTACTATAGACAATGGAAAGCTAATTTCAAAACATACCTGTATATTCATTACAGCAGATCCCCCAAGGGTTCTCTCTCCCCAGCAGCATTTTGTTGGCATACTTTGTATTTCATTTACACTCGAAAGTCATACAACTGCAACTTTAAAGATATCCTGTAAATCCTAGTTGTTGTTTTTTTCAATTTCTTCCTGACCTTCTCTACTTTCAGTCTAATTAGCTGAGATTTCCTTGAATATTTCTACAAGATAGGAAAGTGTATGGGGCCTAGGTACCAGAAGGTAGGGGTTGAGCTAAAGTGAATACCCTGCTTCTCAGTTTCTTCTTGCAAGTCTGACAATCTCTTTTGGGAAACATGGAGCAGGTGAGAAACTTGAGAGGACAGGAAGGTTTGGAAGGTTGAATTATTTGCTCTTTAATGGAAAGCAAGGAAGGATGAAATTGTGGAAAGAGCTTTGGCTTTGGAGTTAGACACGGGTTTGTATTTCACCTCCGTCACTTACCCTGGGCAAGTATTTAACGTTTCCATGTCTCTATGTGCTCATTTCTAAAATGAGGATAGTTCACAAACACCTCCTACGGGCTGTCTGAGGATTGACTGGGATGAGGAATGCAAAGCATCTAGAAGTTCAAAATCAAGGTGCCTGCAGGGTTGGTTCCTTCTGAGAGCTATGAGGGAGACTCTGTTCCTTGCCTCTCTCCTGGTTTCTGGTGACCTCAGGCAATTGTGGAAGCTGGTGGACAGATCTAGGCAAGGCTGTTGCCTATCATGAAATTGGGCCTGAATTTCCCCATAGATCAGAGGCTGGCAGTCAGGAGGAAAAGATCAATAGGATATAGGGAAGGGCAAGAGCAAATGGGAACCCACAAGTGAAAATGAAACCCTCAAGAACAAACTGGACCCTCGTTTGTCTCTTACCACCTCATGCTCAATGACATTGGTAGCCTGCAGAACTGAAGCCCTGTGCTTCAGAGCTGCAGGTACACCTGGCCTTGTACTTGGGAGAAGCTGAAAGATGAGGTTTGGCAGCGGCTGGGGCCAGGAGATCCAATGTGAGCTAACACAGCAGGGCCTATTTCAACCTTCAGACCGTAAAAAATGGCTGCCTTCACTCATCCTTCCAAATATCATGCAAACTTCTCTTGTGGGCAACCCTAACCTGGGACCCTTCTGGGAAGGGAACTGGGGACATGTAGTTCCAGATTAGCTGAACTGACTCAGTAAAAACCCATCACAGGGTTGGACTGCAGAGTTATAACTTTATCTGTAGGTGGTGGAAACATAGAAGGTTCTAATGGAGGCATCTATTGGATGAAATTGATATTTCAAGAAAGATTAATCTTATATTGTATATTAAGGAGGGTTAGAGGAAGACGAAAATGGAGACACTATAGTTAAAAGTTTATTGTAATAGTCTGGGACTTTCCTGGTGGCGCAGTGGTTAAGAATCTGCCTGCCAGTGCAGGGGACATGGGTTCGAGCCCTGGTCTGGGAAGATCACACATGCCACAGAGCAACTAAGCCTGTATGCCACAATTACTGAACCTGCGCTCTAGAGTCCACGAGCCACAACTACTGAGCCCATGTGCCACAACTACTGAAGCCCATGCGCCTAGAGCCTGTGCTCCACAACAAGGGAAGCCACCGCAAAGAGAAAACCTGCACACTGCAAGGAAGAGTTGCCCCCACTTGCTGCAACTAGGGAAAGTCCGCACCCAGCAATGAAGACCCAATGCAGCCAAAAATAAATAAATAAATAAATAAATAAAATTGAAAAAAAAGTTTATTGTAATAGTCTGGGTATGAGATTATAGAGGCCTGAACAAGAGCCCTAGGGGGAAAGATGGAAATTAAAGGCTAGACTCTAGAAACATTGTGCAGAAAGAATTAATAGAGCCTGCTAAGTAGCTGAATTGGAGAGTGAAGGCCTGGAGATAGAATCCAGAATGCTTCTGAGGTACTGAGCCTGGGCAATGAGGAAGATTGTGGTCTTTGAAAGGAAATTATTTGTTCAAAAGCTATTCTATTCTAACAAACTAGACAGTCTACTCTATTGAAATGCATTACTGCAGAGAATTTTCAATGTTTGGAACCATTAAACAGTTCAAAATTGTAGGACAGCAAAGAAGTGAATGACTGTCTTGGAGGACTGATAAAGGGGGAAAAGGAAAGTCCACAGAGTTGTTAGTGAACCTGGTTGCTAAGGGCTCCTGTCTGGTAGAAGGTAATTGAGTCAGAGGTGCCTTGCAGAAAGATGCCCTTTCCTCCACGTTTTCTGCTCTACCCAAAAGGTAAAGGAAGGAAGAAATATTCATGAAGCCTTTTTTTTTTTTTCTCTTAACTTTATAAGTTCTTGATCTGGGTTTCTTAAATTCCTTTGAGTTTCAGGAAGCTTGTAAAGTTTCTAAAGCCTTTAATAAAATGTTTGGCGTTTAGTGAAGACATGAATTTTTCTGGAGGAAAGACTGTAGCTTTCATCAGACTTCCAGAAAGGACCTGGTTTCTAAACCGGTGAAGAGTCTTTCCCTTAGAGAGAGACCTCTTAGTGTAGTGACTGTCTCTATCCGAGCTCAGCTTATTCCGTGTTGATCCCTGGCATGGGACCTGTGGGCACAGGGAGAGCGAAAGCCCAGACGGTATAAGAGATGATGGGAAACAGACTGCAGACGGAGCAAGGAGCCAGCTTCTGACAGTTTCTTCCTTTTTCTCTCCTGCTAAGTGAAAATCGTATGGAAGTATATCCTCCACTTGAAGGGGTGGAGACTAAGACCTCCTTATTTTGCAAGGGTTGGTCTTCTGTACACACCACAGCAGGTGCATAACCAATGTGCACTTGGTACTTTTCAGGACGCTAATTGATTAAGGGACTCTTTCCAAAATTTCTGCTTGTGACTCAAACACTGAGGCCATCTACAAGCTAGCAAACTGCCTTTTCTTAGATGTTGCTTCCTGCTTCTGATTATAATTCCCCGGGCCAAGCTTACTAATTGGCTTGTTTGCCTTGAGTCTACTTTGTACTAAACGCTGACCAATCGTGTGACTAGCTACTTATAACGGGGCTGCAGTGCCCAGTTGCTACTTTTTGGATTCCCAGCATCTGACTTCACATCCATGTTGTGGGGAATCCCCCATGGTGGTAGTAGAGATGGAAGGTAGACCCCCAACTCCCACTAAGAAAGCCAGAATGGAAAGCTGTTTCTTCTCCCATCCCTCTGGCATCAGGATGAGGGCATATGACCTGCTTGGGCTAATCAGATACTCCCACCAAGGACTTCAGCCTTGAATGAGTGACGGAGAGATAGATAAATGATAGGATGGAATCTTGGCAGCCGTGTGGTTCAGTGTCCAATGGTTGGGGTGCGTGTGTAATTTGGCTCACAGAACCCTGGCAAGCTTGGTTCCTCCTGCTGGATGTCTGCTATTTTAAAATCATGTTTCATCAGCCCGCCTACCCATGTTGTCAGTGACTTGATATCCTTTCAACAGATGCATTTTTGCATGAGTTAACCATAGTTGATTTCTGTTCCTTGCAATTAGGAACCTTGAGCAATATAGGGAAAGAAGAAAGATAGTCTCTCAAGCCTTTTGAAACACCTTTACTGAGCATCATGGGTCAAAATGGAGGCCTCAGCCCTTGAGATGACTCTTATGATGGTTAGTTTTACGTGTCAACTTGACCAGGCCGCAGGGTGCTCACATATTAGGTGAAAAATTATTCTGTGTGTCTGTGAGTGTGTTTGTGGATGAGATTAACTTTTAAATTGGTAGACAGAGTAAAGTAGCTTGCCCTCCATAATGTGGGTGGGCCTCACTGAATCAGTCGAAGGCCCTAACAGAACAAAAAGGCTAACCCTCCCAAGATTACAAGGGAATCGTTCCTGCCTGACTGCCTTCAGACCGGGGCACTGGCTTTTTTCCCTGCCTTCGGACTCGAACTACACCATTAGCTCTCCTGGTTCTTAGGCCTTTGGACTCAGACTGGAACGAAACCATTGGCTCTTCTGGGTCTCTGGCTTGTTAACTCACTGTGCAGACCTTGGGACTTGCCAGCCTCCATGATCGTGGGACCCAATTACTTATAATAAATCTCTTTTATACACACATCTTCCTGGGTCTATTCCTCTGGAGAACCTGACTAGTGCAACTTCCCATTGGGCTTGCAGGAGGACCTAACAGTTCAACCTAGGAGGACCTCCTAGGGATAGGCTATAAAGTTCCAGATTGGAGTCTCCCCTCCAATAAGGGATGGGCCACTTGAGATAAAGGTCGGGTTGTTGTCTTGACCTTCTGGCCAAGTGGTCTCTCTCTTTGTCTCTCTCTCTCTCTCTCTTTTTCCTTCAGAGACACTACGTGTAGAAGACCTTTGTGCAAATGGCTCCCTGAGAGTTTGGGCTCTCTGACAAGAAGTGTTTTCTCCTTTGGGCCTAAAGTATCATATACATTTGTATCTCTTCTTTGTGAAATAAATCTTTTAATTAATGCTTTGAGAAAATGACAAATATTTATTATAAAAAGAAAAATTCAGAGACTATCACAGAGAAAATAAAAATTACCTGGGTGATTTAATTATGTATATCTTTCTAGACACATTTATCATTCATTCATTCAATTCATTGATTCAACAGTGGGGGTTTACTGTGTATGAGGGGATTGATGCCCAACAACGTACAGGTTGTCCTTGGCCCTGCTCCATGGAGCTTATAGTCTGTTGGAGAAGACAGACATTGATCAAGATGTGTCTGTCTCTTACACACATGGACACATCCACAGGGCTAATTTCTTAGTAGCTTCTAAAATGGGTTTCTTCTTTATAACACAGCAAAATCTTCCTTCTTGAATGTTTGTTTCGGTCTCACGACACCGGGCAGCAGACCAAAATTAGTATTTTCTATTATTTTCTCCTAATTTTTTTTAGCATTCCAAATCTGTGCAAGACAGTGAGAAAAATAATAAAAACCCTCCAAGCCATCCCTATTACCTTTATGACTTGGATGATCAGACTCTCAGCAAGGTGATTCCCCCTGCTGTATTCTGATTCACCCCATTCCCTCTGTAGGTTCTATACTTGCGTTCAGCTTTATTTTCTCTTGTTTGTTCCTTTGTTGCGATGGTGCAGTCTAGCGATCTGGCCCCCCGGGGCACTGTTCCCAGCCACTGCTCTGAGAAGGTGTTCTGTGCATGTCCTGAACTTCACCTTTAGCGAATGCCTACCAACCACGGTGGTGTGTTGCCTACAGGTCTCCGTCTCCAGCCCGAAGTCCCACACCCAGAGGTGTCTGTTGGAAGAAACTATATAAAGTAAACAGGGACATAAAAATTAGGAAGGAGATCACTGGAGCAAATGAAAGCACGTATAAATAAGACAGCAGAGTTCCAGTACGGACAATCCCAATCCTAAAAATTTTGAACTTTAGCAATACCATTCTAGGGCAAGGTTGTAAATAATAATTTTTTTGATCCAATGATTAAACCTTACAGTAAGTGACATTCACAAAACAGGAAGTCCCTGTATTATAATTTGTGCTCAAAAAATAATCTAGAAAGAGACTACACTGTCAAAAAGAAAGTGGAAAGGGCCAGGAATTGGGAAATTCGATTCCAGTGCCAGTCTGCTTTTCAATCATTGGTTTTGTGCCTGTAGCCGACTCACAGTTTTGGTAACTCAGTTTTCCCCCTACATTTCTAGAATAAGAGTACCTATTCTAGATATCACCAGGTTACTTTCAGCTGAGGTGATGATAATATATAGAAATTTGGAAATAATATCACTTATGCTAGTGCTTGAGAAGGAAAAAAATTTTAAACCAAACAATACTATTTGCTATCCACATTTCTAGACATTTATCAAAACCTAGTCCTTATCCAGCATGTGACAGAGAATTCAAAATCGTTTTCTGCAAGGGCTCCAGTCTGTTTCTGGATTCTCTATGAAAAGAGCCAACTCCTCAGAGAGCTCATATATTTACTTGAACTTTAGACATAAGAGGTCCATTGTGTCTACATGTTCCCTTCTCTGGGAGAATGTGGAAGTGAGGAATTTGGCTTACCAAATAAATTTTTAAAAAATCAGCACAGACTTTGGAGTTAGAGAATGCTGGGGTCAAAATCTAATTCCTACCATCTTATTGGTTGTATTCTCTTGGGCAAGGTATTATGTAATTTCTCTGAGCCCCATCTCTTTATCTATAATAAGGGTCAAAGTAGCTTCCTTATAGATGGTAGGAGGATTCACTGAAGTCATGTTTGTAAATGTCTAGTGGAGTACTTGGTACAGATTTGTTCATGTTGTCTATTGGTTCTGTTTTCTTTTCCTGTATGAAGAGTTTTAAAACAACACCCAGGACTTAAGCAAGGTTAACAGAACTCTTGGTCTTGGGGTAGCATTAGGTACAATGTATAAATCTGTATCTGGAAAAAATGTGACCTCAAGTAAAGGACTAATCATAGAAACTTAACTAATATTGACCAAGACAGAGTAAAATTTGGATCACAATCCGCATTTCCAAAAATTCCAGAAGTTTATAAAAATGTTTAAAAAGCTAACTTTTCATTACCGAGAACCAAAAGTTGGGAACTACATTTTTTTTTTTTTCAGTTCATACATGCTACGTCTCACTGAACTGGCTGAGTAACCAGAGAAATTTCTTCACTTTTCTTAACCTAGCTTCTCAAATGGGGGAATGGAGATTTATTTTACTTTGCTGGGCAGTCAATGCCATGTGCTTGGGGATTCTTGGATGGAAGACTGAGTACATCTGAAGTACTGTTGTTGACAGAAGTAAATCAAACTTCAAAACCTCCAATGCTCTGCTAATCACTCCCCCCCCCCCCCCCCCCCCCCAAAAAGCTGTGTAGGACATTTCTGGTGAAATATAACACGTAACCTAATGCAAATTTCTTGCAAATTATTTTCATAGGGTAAAATATTATTTCATTGTGACTGTCACTCTTATTGTAACATTTTACTTGGAAGACAACCCTCAAACCTACCAACCAAAATATAAATCAATTGCTCTCTTTGGGTAGTTAAAAAATAGAAGAAGCAGAAATAAAGACAAACAATGACCCAGGGAGAAAATCCACCGGCTACCTTCCCAAATCTCACTTCAACTCCCCAAGCTATTGATACAAACAGCAAAGAGTCTCAGAAATGCTTGGTTTTAATGGCATTTGTGGGGTGTCTTTTCTGGAATTGGTTATTTCAAACATATAACTTCAGATTCTTTTTTACCAAAAAGCACAGAAAATGAAAAAAGGAAGGTGCAGCTTCTCTTTCTCTATACCAGCCTCCACCTCCCACCCCACCCCAGCAGAGTAAAGGCCTTGAAAGCCAAGAAGGCCATCCTGAACGTGTCCACACCCAGAGGAAGATTATATAGACACTGCCCCACAGCCCAAGACCCCACACCTTTCAGGGCCAAGGTACAGCTCTGAGAAACGTGTTGCCTCACCAGGTCAGCGTCCTGCTTCTCCAACCGTGAAGTCCACCATGAAGAAGATGGAAGACAAAGCCATGCGTTGATCAAGGATGCCCAGACCAGCAAGCAGCGTATGAAGAAGCCGACGTTCAGCAATGAAAAAAAAGACATTAGACCAGCCCTGACTACATCACACTGGGTGTCGTCAACAAAGGTACTATCGACACACGTGACTGGTCCCAAATGTAATGCATTTTTCCCACTAGGCAAGTGGGAGAGATAACACCAGTATAGACTGCCACAGTAAGATAAAGCTTAACAGGCTAACAGACTGGAAATTTCCCATTGCTGGTCAAAGCGAGTGGCCAGAAATTTCAGGAGAAAATGAGAGGAAACTGGCTCTCGGCTTGCTTTCATAAATTCACTGCTATTTAGTTAACTGTACGCAGACTGTAACTTTCAAAGCCAATGCCATTTGTCCAGAGCTGGTTGAATGATAAGGTAGCTAAGAAGTCAGTGGAAAAAGCAGTCAATGTGATTTGGGGGCCAAAGTGGGGAAGGCAAGAGTGCCTGGAACTTTCTGGCCAAGAACTGCTAGTGACAAAGTTACCCGGAGTCACCAGATCCGCTTTTCCGTGGTGGATTTCATTCCCTGTGTAGACAGGGAATACTGTGGAGTCCAGACACCCATCACTTCTTGCTACCGTCCTGTTTTCTTTCAGGGCTAACATTTCAAAGCTACCTTATTAAGTTTCAGGCCCTGAGAGGTGTGCTTTATACGCAGTTTCTGATTTAATGGTCAAAGCCACCCTGTGAAGTGGGTATTATAATTAATTTTATTTTAAAGACAAGGAAACAGAGGCTTAGAGGAACTAAGGCTCTCACTTAAAATGGCCCAGGTCAAAGGGATGGAGCAAGGACCCCACCGCAGATCTGTTTTTTTCCCAATGCCCGGACTTTCAACCTTAACATTGTACTGCTGCACACTCACTGCTTCTTAATTCTGAATTGAAATGTGATCCAAAGTCAATGAAAATAGAACAAAACAGCTATGAATGTGCATGTGAAGTTTAGAGTTGTTAGTGGGCTGAGGGGAGTGAGGGAAGAGCCAGGAGGTCTGTGCAGGATGATACCAGAGCGATTTTCCATGCCGGTCCAGGAGGAATCAAGGTCACGGTCATTATAGAAGCCACCATCAGAGAGCTGCTAGCTATGAACTATGAAAACCAGGGTTTGGGGACTTCCCTGGTGGCACAGTGGTTAAGAATCCACCTGCCAATGCAGGGAACACGGGTTCGAGCCCTGGTCCGGGAAGATCCCACATGCCGCTAAGCCCGTGCGCCACAACTACTGAGCCTGGGCTCTAGAGCCCGTGAGCCACAACTACTGAGCCTGCATGCCACAGCTACTGAAGCCCTCACGCCTAGAGCCCGTGCTCCACAACAAGAGAAGCCACCGCAGTGAGAAGCCTGCGCACGGCAAACAAGAGCAGCCCCTGCTCACCACACCTAGAGAAAGCCCACACGCAGCAACAAAGACCCAAGGCAGCCAAAAGTAAATACATAAATAAAATTAAAAAAAGAAAAAACAGAAAGAAAACCAGGGTCAGGACCTCAGATGCCCAGTACCCTGAGAAGTGGTCCTTTTTTCTCACTGGGGGAACGCTCTCTCTCTTAGCTGGTTTCTTCTCCAGTTTGAGCTTGGCAATTTGGTCAGGCACCCAGCTGAGGCTGACGGCATCCAAACTCTCTGTGATCATATGCATGGCACAGAAGTGGCCCAGGACTTGCAGGCAGATGGCCCAAGTTAGCTGCCTGTGAGACCCGTCTCTGCCACTTAACTAGCTGTGTGTCCTGGGGTTGGTGTCTGAATCTCTCTGAATTAGTCTCGTTATCTATAAATGGCAACGATTATACCTACCTGCTGGGCTGTTGTGAGGTCAAGTAATATAATGAATGTAGTGCCTGGCAAATAATTTGTTCTGAAATGGTAGGCATTCTTAGTGTGTAGTGCTTTTTTTGTTTTTTTAATTGCTGTTTGTAATATGTTCTTCTCTCCGCTACAGAATTCCCTACTCAAGAATGGGTTATGTGCCTTTTGATGAAAGAGCACACTACCATCTGTGTATTAGTTTTCTAGGGTTGCACACAGTGCCACAGACTGGGTAGCTTTAAAAAACCAGAAATTTATTTTCTCACAGTCCTGCAGACTACAAGTCCACGATCAAGGTGTTGGTCGAGTTGGTTTCTTCTGAGACCTCTTTCCTTGGTTTACAATGGCCCTTTTCTGCTATATCTTCACATGGTCTTCCCTGTATGCTGAGTCTGACTCTAAATTTCTCTTCTTTTACAACAGTCATATTGGATTAGGGCCCATCCTTACGACCTCATTTTAACTTAATTACATTTTTGAAGACCCCATCTCCAAATACAGTCACATTCTGAGGCGCTAGGGGTTAGGACTTCAACATATGAATTTGGGGGGAGGACACAATTGAGCCTGTAACAATTTATAAAGTATTTTTGCCCAAAATCAAACATTGAGTCAAGGAAGTACAGGACACAGAGAAACATGTTTAAAGGACCCTAGGGAAGTTATTAGCAGAAGCTAGGAAGGGAGAAACTCTACACAACACTCTGGTTTCTTTTTTTAAATTACGTTTTATTGAAGTATAGTTGATTTACAGTGTTTCAGGTATACAGCAAAGTGATTCAGTTATACATACATATATATGTATGTATATATGTGCCTATATCTATTCTTTTGCAGATTCTTTTCCACTATAGGTTATTACAAGATATTGAATATAGTTCCCTGTGCTGTACAGTAGGACCTAACAATTATTTGTTGGTTTCTTCAACAAATACTTGAAACAGCAAGAAAAAAGAAAGGGAGGTAGAACCTAAAGACTAAAAGAAACTTGAGACCTACCACTGAATGTAAGTTATGGACTGTGTTTGGATCTTAATTGTTAAACTGGATGGTAGGTTTTTTATAATAGTCTCGCTATCTTGTACATGCTTGAAACATTTTATTATAAAAAGATTAAAATATATGGAAAACTTTTTTTATGTCATTAAATATTTTTCAACAACATGAAGTTCTCAGTGAAGCATTCCATTGTATGGCTGTATCATATAATTCACTGACACAATTTCCATTGTCAAACTGTTAAGTGTGTTTGCTTTTTCACTATTAACGATGTGTAAATCACTATATACAACTTTGTTTCTTTAGAATAGATTCCTCAAAATGAACCTACTGGGCCCAAAGGTAGGCTTCTATTTAAGGCACTGGTTTCACGTTGCCAAAATGTCCTCCCTCAGTAACAACCCTTTTCTTTCTCTTTTGGTGACAGGATCCTGGGCCCCCTTTGGCATTCCCCCAGTTAGATATGGCAGACGTACACGCCAGGCTCCAGAACGTATCCTGCTGGAGAGCAGTCCCAAGGCGTCTCCTGAGGGTCCACTGAAAATGTTCCATATTTGCTTGATTTTTTCCTTGGCCTAAAATATGTTATAAATGTTATTCATAGTGCCTTGGCTTTGATCTGAAACCTTCATCGTGAGAATGGCAACTCAAACAACTAACTGTCAAGACTCTCTTTTTGATGTGATAAGAGGGTAGGGAAAAAAATACAGAAACTGAAAGGACCATGTTTACATTCAATGTAAAGAGATAGGGGGACTAGACAAGAAACTGCTCAAAAAGATCAGCAAAGCACGAAACCTGGTGTCAGCCTAAAGAACAATAGGGATCCCAAACCCCAGCTGAGAAAAAAAAAGGGAGAAGCAAAATATCGAAATAATCTATTCTCCAAGTCAGACAATGACTCAGCCCCATGACCCGGCCGGTTCGCTCAGCTGGCTGAAGTACCTTAAAGAGACAGATCTGAAACCTCCTTCATACACGTATACCTCCTCTACGTTTATATGCTTTCCTTGGTGTTTCCTGATAGTGCAAAGAACCAGAAGAAAACCTAGTTAACGACAGCACGGGAAGCTGGGATAAACCATGGACCATGGGTGTCTTGCAGACCTGAACTTGAATCCCTGCTCCATCTCTTATTAGCTGTGTGACCTTGGCCAAGCCACTTACCAACTTCAGGCTTTAGTTTACTTCTTTGCAAACACGGATAATGAAACCTACTTCTTGGGGGTTGTTGTGAGAGTTAAACAAATAAATATTTATAAATTGCTTAGCACGGTGCTGGGCGAATAGGAGGAATCCTAAAAATGCTGATTTTATATGGTGATCTATTTTAAAGTAAGTTTGTCTCCTATGTTTCCATTAGCATTTTCCAAAACGGTCATTAAAGCCCTATTGCATTGTTTTATAATTACTTGTTTCGGTGACATTGTCTCATTCATCTGTCCTCTGGGGCACATGCCTAGCAAAATTTTCTGCTGACTGAGTAAATCTCAGATCCCAACATCCACAATAGTAAACATCTAGTTATTGCCAAGTGACCTAGATATTACAAGTGAGCTTAAAGAGTTCATTCATGTCCAGCTATTCAGCATCTAATTAATCAAGAAACGTTTGTTGTTTTTTTAATTTGGGAAGCAATATCCAAAAGTGGTGAAAAGCAGGGTCTCTGGGATCAGACAGACTAGGGTTTCAGTCTGGGTTTTGCCTTTCACCAGCTATGTGATTTGGGGCAAGTTTCATAACCTTTGTAACATTGTTTCCACATCTAACAAACAGGTCTAATAATAGTGCCTGCCTCATTTGGTTAATGTAAAGATTAAATGGGATAAGTGCCCTCAAAGCATTTAGCATGTATCATCCTGGCATATCATAAGTGCTCAATGAATGTAATATAGTGCAATTTTGAAAATGTGTTTACTGAAATATTACTATGAGAAGGAACTGAGCTAGATGTTCTGAGAGGTTTTTTAAAAAATGTATGTGACATGATTTTTGTCCTCAAGAAGATGGCAGGTTTCTTTGGAAGATGAAATAAACATGAGTAACTACATAATAATACTAGTCAGTCTATGGTTAAGTGCTTCATGAGTAGAATAGACAGAAATTCTCAAGTCTGGAGCATTGATCAGTGAAGAAAAGTTTTATCATCTCCTACCCACTCTCTCCCCTGTTCCCTTTCTTGATGACAGCCATTGAAGTTTGGCCAATCTTTCTTCCTCTTCTTTTGAACTCTTAGGATACAAAATCAAAAGTTTTGATGAGTAATCACAAACTCAAATGTCTCGAAGGACCAGGCAAGTAATGCAACATGTGAAGCAACAAGAAGTAACAACAAGGAGTGAGAACGAAATAAAGAATACATGCCAGGCTGGTTGAAAAACCTGTTGCTGGCTAAACATGATGTGACCTGTGGGTCACTGTTTGCAATCCTTGGTATAGAGAGTTTCCAGTTTATCATATACTTTATTTTTTATATAAATTTATTTATTTATTTATTTTTGGCTGCGTTGAGCCTTCGTTGCCGCGTCCGGGCTTTCTCTAGTTGCGGCGAGCAGGGGCTACTCTTTGTTGTGGTGCGTGGGCTTCTCATGGAGGTGGCTTCTCTTGTTGTGGAGCACGGGCTCTAGGCGCATGGGCTTCAGTAGTTGTGGCTCGTGGGCTCTAGAGCACAGGCTCATTAGCTGTGGCGCACGGGCTTAGTTGCTCCGTGGCATGTGGGATCTTCCCGAACCAGGGCTCGAATCCGTGTGCCCTGCATTGGCAGGCGGATTCTTAACCACTGCGCCAACAGGGAAGTCCTATCATATACTTTAAACAGGCTGAAAATAGTGGCATAAAGTACTACTAGTAATAAATGACTAGTACGTATTGAATACATACTATGTGTCAGAGCTTGTGCTAAGTGCTTTATTCCTTAAAGCAAAGAGGGTATTTTATTATTCATTTTTATGTATAAGGAAACTGAGGTTCAGAGAGGTTCCGTTACTTGTTCGAGGACATAGAACTATAGAGGTAGAGGTAGAATTTGACTCAGACAGGTATTTTTTATTTTTTAATTGACGTGTAGTTGAGTTACAATGTTGTGTTAGTTTCTGCTGTAGAGCAAAGTGATTCAGTTATACATATATGCATTCTTTTTTTATATTCCTTTTCATTATTGTTTATCACAGGACATTGAATTCCCTGTGCTATCCAGTAGGATCTTGTTGTTTATCCATTCTATATATAATAGTTTGCATCTGCTAATCCGGAAGTCCCAATCCATCCCTCCCCCACTCTGCCTTCCCCTTGGCAACCACAAGTTTTTTCTCTATGTCTGTGAGTCTGGTTCTGTTTTATAGATAGGTTCATTTGTGTCATATTTTAGATTCCACATATAAGTGATATCATATGGTATTTGTCTTTCTCTTTCCAACTTACTTCACTTAACGTGATAATCTCTAAGTCCATCCATGTTGCGGCAAAGAGCATTATTTCATTCTTTTTTATTGCTGCGTAGTATTCCATTGTATATATTCTGGGCATATATCCGGACAAAACTATAAGTCAAAAAGATACATGCATCCCTATGTTCAGACAGGTATTTTTGATGGCAACATCCACATTCTTGAATATGCCACAAGAATTGGATTTTGCTCAGAGGAGATTTCAAGAAGGTAGTAGGATTTAGGCTCTACGTCAAAGGAAGAATAAGGTTGGTAAAGAAAGGCTTAACTTCTCTATGCCACACTGTCCTTATCTATTTACAGTTTTTTTTCCCTTGGTAATAAATAATCATTGCAATGTCCTTTAAAATTACAATCAATTGAATAGCTAATATTTTGGTTTCTTTTTCTGCCTGACTTCACCCCAGTGAAATTAAAATATATAATACAATAATGATGTCCTGAAAAAGAACAAAAGTGAGATGAATGTGGCCTTGCTTGAACCTTGCCATATGCATCCCAGGAGGATCCCAGGATAGCTAACAAGCAGCGGGTATTTTCTGATCTTTTGCTTCATTAATATTCATGACACATTTGCCAGAAGTCCTGTAGGAAACTGCCACTGTCTTGGATGGAACTTGGAACGAAATATCTAGCTACCTATCTTCTGAGCTGTCTTTATAAAAGTTACCACCGTAGTATCTAGGTGTTTTCATAATGTTTCCAAGAATATTTTGCTAAGGCTTCTTACACTGAGAGCGGTATAAGCAAATGTTTTGTTTGTTTTGAGTTTTCCAGGAGCAGACTTTTACATGGAGATACGAAGCTTGACTCATTCAGCTGGCACTCTGGTAGAGTGGGGTAACCAGATAATTAACCAGCCTAACCAACCATCAGGCATTTATTGGTTACAAGTTAAGCATGCATTAGACATACAAAGACGTGAATTTAACAGACTTCTGAGACTATAGCCCATCCTCCCAAGGGGTTTTAGTCTAGCGAGGAAGACCAATCAGATCTATCTAACCATCCAACTATCTACTTCTCTATCTATGCACTTACGCATATATAATAAACAATTGAAGAGCAAGAGAGTATCTAAAAAGGACAAGACATGGTTAAGATCCTAAATCTTTAATCTTTATAATCACCCTAGCCAATAATTTTTAATAAGATACATTTCTAAGACCATTAAAAGAAAACCACTTTGAAAATACTTTCTTCAGGAACTTACACAAAAAAATATACTTTCAGGAGTATATTAGAACAAGAATACAAAGTCTTAAAAATGTAGTCTGCTTACGTGAAGCTATACATATAATGAAATTGCGCAAAACAATCTGCAAACACACACAAAAGAGTATATATAAAACTGGCGAAATGCAAATTAAAATGTGACCACTAAGGGAGGCTGGGTGAAGGGTGACCAGATACTCCTGAAAATCTGGGGGGGAGGGGTAATTTCTTGTGAACCTACAATTTTTCCCAAAAAGTTAAAAAAAGAAAAAAATCGTACAAGAAAAAAGCTGAAGTTAATCTCTGCACACTGGTAAGCAAAAATCTCCAAGATGTTTGATCAGCAAAAAAAAAGAAAAAAAAATCAAATTATAGAAAAATATGTACAGTATAATAACATTTATGTAAAAAAGTATAGAACAACTATACAGTCATATATATGCAAACATATATCTTGCAAACATATTAGAAAAAGATCTTGAATGAAACGCGTCAGGCCAGTACACATCAGACTGGTAATAATGGAAGGGGGTTCAGAGGTAGAGGGTAGGGGTTGGTTAAATCACATCACTTTCGACTTACCTGGTTAGCTTACCTAAATCTTGTGTTTGAGTCAAAAGTCTTTGGACATAAAACATTGATCTTTGTTCCAACACTTTGGAACTCTGCAGCAATGAATGCTTTTGATCCCTCCATATCAAGTTATAAACTTTGATTCATGATTTGGGACTTGTTGGAGAAAAGAAATTTATTGATCTTCTGAATGTCCCTAATTACTTTTGGGGTGTTGGTGCTTACTCCCCCCATAATGTCTGATAGGAAAACTTGTCTCCTGTTCCATCCTACTTGGCTCTGCTTGAAAGAGACCATCTGATCGTCCGGTTCTCCGTGCCAACCCTCCTGACAGTGGCCATTTCTAATTGGGTGTCTCTGATGTTAACTCTTTCCAATTTTCTTCCCAATTTCCTTTTCCAATTTATATACATTTAGTTAAGACTACTAATTTAGGATTAGTTAGTAATCCGTGTAAGCTTCCGGATGTTTTGGGAGGGATCGCACATGGGGTAGGACCTATTGTCACCTGAAAAATTTAAAGTACATTTAAATGAACAGTTTCTAAATAGAACTCTACATGTGATTTTCTTGCTACCTTCCTAACATGCAGTGCATGCACGTGTATTTGTGTGTGAAACTAACCACAGATATACATGCCAGGTATGTCATAGTCTGATGTAGCCAGACAGAAAATAAACAAAATGAGAAGCTTGGAGAAACTTCTTTCATTTGGAAAATCTTGGCCTTTTGAGACTCACTTCTCATGGTTTTTCCATTGGCAGTGGTTAGAACTGTGATGACATTCATAATTGCCTGCACTGAATTTCTTACTTTTTCTTTTCTTTTTCCATGTTCTACATTTACAGTATTTATCAAACAACAGTCTGCTTTATATTGGGAGGACAGTTCAATTTTTAATGTTCTGATGACAAAACCGCTTCAGGCATTCCTGGGACTACTGACATAGGATGTGACCTTCACCTCATTACATCAGGATCTTTTCTTTTTTAAAACGTATGAATGTGACACAAACCCCAAAGTAAGAGTCTCTTAAGTCTCTGCACAAACTCCCCAAATCAAGATGGAGTAACAGCTACTTCTGTAATTTCTGCCAATTAATCCACCGCCACACCACAAACCAAAGATTCCAAAATAAGTCAGAGAGCAGCATTAGTGACTCAGACAGAAGGACTTTACCCACATGGCCCTGCTGCAGTGGTTTTTCAGTGGCCAGTGGTATTTCCCTTTGTCCTAACAGTGACATTTCCCTGGGGAGATTGATGGGGGAACAGATGACATTACTTTCCCAGCAGCCCCTGCGGTCAGGGTCCTTGACCTTAGAAGTGAAGGAAGCAAACCGTGCTTCAAGGGATAGGGTCCCATGACCTCATGCTTTTCCCTGTTAAAGCCTTTCACTGGCTCTCCACCTGTACGGAGCAGATCCCACAATGAAGCAGGACAGTCTAGGCTTTCCCTGATGATCTGCCCTGGTCTGCCTTTCCAGCCTCCCCAATCATTATTCTGTACCATAAGCCAAATAAACGGAATTATTCTAGTTCCCCCCAAAATGTTACATCCTTTCTTTCTTTTTTTTTTTTTTTGCTTTTTTTGCTTCCATCTCTGGCTCATGTTGTTACCCCTGCCTGGATTGTCTTTCTCTTTCCCATCTCCATAAAAACCAAATCATATTCATCTTTTAAGGCCTATGAACCCTTTCTTATTTTTCCAAAGATATGCCCCTTCCTTAAAGCATCGATCACCCTCTGCCTTATAGTCGGATTACTTGTTTACATTTGATATAAGCTCCCTGAAGGAGAGGTCTGTTGCTGTTCGTCTTTGTGTGCAGGACTCTGTTTAGTATCATTTTTGCAGACTCAATGACTACTTATTGACTTGAATCTCAAACTCAACGTGTCTGAGCTCAGCATCTCTTTTCTCTGCACCCAGCCCAACCTGCTTCTACTGCATTTCCTGCCCCAGTGGTGGATACCCCCTTCATTTCACTGCCCGTGCCAGAGTATTTAGCATCATTCTTTCTCCTCTATCCCTCAATCCTACAACCTCCATCTAATAAATGACTGGGTCCTGTCAACTCTGCCTTCTGAATAACTCTTAAATGTACACCCCTGTTCTTTCCTGCTGAAGCGCTATGACTTTCGTTCTAGCCACCATCATCCCTTGCCTGGATGACCACAGCACCTCTAGTCAGTCATCTCTCTCCTTGCCTTGCCCTTTGCCTCCACCCAAATCCATTTTCCACACTGTAGCCAGTGTGATCACTCTAAAATACAGACCTGAGGGGCTTCCCTGGTGGTGCAGTTGTTAAGAATCCTTCTGCCAATGCAGGGAACATGGGTTCGAGCCCTGGTCTGGGAAGATCCCACATGCCGCGGAGCAACTAAGCCCGTGCGCCACAACTCTAGAGCCCGTGCTCCACAACAAGAGAAGCCACCGCAATGAGAAGCCCGCGCACCACAACGAAGAGTAGCCCCCACTCGCCACAACTAGAGAAAGCCTGAGCACAACAACGAAGACCCAACGCAGCCAAAAATTTAAAAACTAATAATAAATGAAATAAAATACAGACCTGATTATGCCCCTCTCTTGTTCATGAGTCTCAGAATCTAGTTCATACTCTTTAACATGATAGAGAATGTCTTTCCAAATCTGACTCCTTCTTTCCCTTACCATTCATATATCTCTCCCCATCCAGAATCCAAACTCCACCCATATTGAACATGCTGATTTGTTGGAAGGCTCTTTAGGAGTTCTACAAATGTTTGATTCAAATGTATGTTTTAAATCTATTTTAATTATTTAAAATACTATAATTAAAAGTATTCATTTCAATGTATTCTATACCACAGTTCTATGTATTAAGGGCGATCAATGCATTAATTTGGACTATCAAGTTAATTCTTCAGTAGGATCTTTTTACCTTTTTTGTGAATATACTTGAAGTTCTTGCAAGTGTGTCATTGTTTTGAAAAGTTGGTAGTTGGCACAGGCTTTTTTAAAAAAAAAATTAGGCCACTGCTGATCTGCTCAAGTACAAATTGTGCATCATTACTATAAAGCCTAATTGAATATGGATCAAGGCTAAGGCCCGTAGCTTTGGCACACGTTATCACTACATGTCAAAGCATCGCACTTTACGCGAGATATTTTAGCGCTTACTTTAAGGTTGGGGAGTTTGTTGCTGACTTTTATTTCGTGAGAAGACATGCAAGCCCTTGATAAATATTGCTGTGATTACATTTTGAAACTAAAATCTCTTCAACTTCTTGCCCAAGTTTTTGGATGAGTCCATTTGAAGGGTATAGTCTGAAAGGAGAGTTGTTAAAAAACCATACTTTGCATTCGCATCAACCTCTCTGTGTGAATTCGAATTTTCTAATTACTTTGAAATACATAAACATTTTCTAAGGCCAAAGACAATTGAAATAAATAATTCGGATACAGAAATTGATATAAAGCTAAGCATAACACTGAGTTTCAAATATTTATGTTTGTCCAAGTTATCTTGCTGTTCTTTTGATATGTGTTAAAAATATAAATGTTCAAAATAAATTTATATTAGTAAGATATCATATTTATCTGTTTTATAGAATTGAGCCCCAAGAAAAATTTCATTTAAAAGACAGGTTCTAGTGCTTCAGAAAAGAAAAGAAGTGAGAACCCTTGAGGTATTAGCACAGCCTCTGTCTTTCCTTCGATCCTGGGAAGGCATTCACAGCGTGTGCTCTTGATGCAGAAAAGAACCACCAGGTACCACAGACACATTTTCTGTCCCAGCCAGCATCAGATCTGATTCACATGGAGAACTGTTCCCTTTCCTGTTGGCATGTATGTTTTCAGGGGAACACACGAAGTTAGGCTGACTTCCTGGTGGGATGTCCCCGTCTCTCCCCCCTCCGCCATTTTTCCCCACTTCTCACAGGGTTATACCTTTGAGAAATCTCTGTGTGTTGAGAACGTGGACACGCATATTCTTTCCTTTTGCTGGGCTTCCTCTGACCCCACGTCTCATGACACACACACATTATTGTACTGCTTCCAAATACTCCAAAGAACAGAACTTGTTCTGCAGACCTCAACAATGTCAGATAATATCTTGCCGTGTGTGTTTTTTCAATAAAGAAGTCACCATACCTCAATGTGAGATTATACAATTTCTGGAATTTTAGACCCTTCCTTGACCAGTAAGAAAATGTGTTAAGTGTTTATTTTTGCTGAATCTTGCCTCCCTAAGGAATGCTAAATTAGTGGCATGTTTGGTGCTTGTGATTGATGACTTAGATGCTAGCTGGTTTGCTCACGGGCTGATATGGTCTAGCTGAACCCATGGATGACGGTAATGCTCATTCCACCGGCTTAAATTCCAACAAGAGGACAGGTGCTCACAGCTGCCCAGAGTGGCATTGAGAAATATGACTCTGTCCTTGTCCTTTTGACCGCCATACTGCCTGCATTCCCTAGGGCTTTAATTATTGCCCTGTGGACAGAGCTGGTCATTGCCTTGGTGTTTATCAGCTCCAGAGCTGAGGAAATTGGGCTTTATCTCTTTCAGATTAGATCGCTACAAGCCTCATTGGGTAAGGCTAGAGGAAGGAGCAGTGCGGACGGACGGTAAGGCCCTTACTCCTTTTACTCAAAATGCTGCTTCTGCAAAGCCCATATCCTTGTAGACAAAGCCCCAGGACTCCCCCGCCCCCCAACCCAGGGAGGACAACTCACTGGGGGTTATTTATTTACTTCTTTCAAGGACCTTTTAATTGGTAAACCTTTCCTTTAACTAAAAGGCTGATCTCTTTCAAGATAAGGCACTTGGGGCCTCAGGTTTCTACATCTCTCTTTTCCATTTCCTTCAGGTCTTATGAACTCTGTTGCCAGGCTGGGGGTGGCAGCTGCAGGATGGGGCATCTGGCCCACTAAGCGACTTGGTACCTACCCCTACCTGCTAAGAGATTCCACTCCATCCCCCCACTCCATCCTCTTCTTTAAAAAAAAATAGAAAAAGAAAAAGAAAAGAAAAACAGTCCCGCCACCCCCCCCCCAAAGAAACCCTGCAGTTGTTTTGATCCTGGTGTTAAAGGGAAACCTTTCCTGTGGCTCGTGGTTTGGCTGTGTATTCCACGTCTGTGGGTCGCCTTGGGAGGAAGAGGTGCGGTCCCCAGGGATGCTGTTCGGGGGGGTCGGCGGCGGGAGCGGGGCGGGGCCTGTATCCAGCTGCCGGGCTTTGAGCATCTCTCTGTGGCACTGCCGCTTCTGAAAGGCTCTGACTCCTGCTCACCATTTATTGTCCCTCCGCTCTGCAGCTTTGTACTTTGACCTCAGTAACAAAATGACTTTCTGATGACCAAAGGCTGACCCCACCCGACTCTCTGCCAAGACCCCCAACCCCAAACTGCCCCGGCTTCACTGAAATTCAGGGGTCCACTCAACTGTGAAGTCACCTCCCTGGACGCATTTATCTTGAGGGCGAGCGGGCTACATTGGAGCATCTGGTTGTCAACACTTTCTTCTTTTTTTTTTTTTTTTTAAACCCATGCAAAGGTTGTGAAAGGAAAATTCCATCCTTGCGACTTTTACAGTGTCCAGTGGCGGTGTGGGCATCATGTCTATCCACTATGCATTGCGGAAATTGGGGGCCCCAAAGGGAGGTGGCCGGGAGTTAGACATAGAGAAAAAGAAAAAAAAAAAAAAGATCACCAGATCTCTGAAACTCAAGCCAGCTGCATTCATGAGCAAATCAGCCCTCTCCTGGTTCTTGACCTCCTTTGGGCATTGTGAGGGCTGATGAGCTCATGCTTGTAAAGAGTGCAAGCCTTTAATTGAAGTATAATTAATAATCATCTGATAAGTGAATAACAATAATAATGATGATGTAATCCCCTTCCCTCACAGCCCCACTCCTGCTTCCTTGGGTAGTAGCATTATGAGATGATGTCCCAGTGGATTCAATTAAATGAACAACGGTAGGGGCAGATGCATCATCACAGCTATGTGCTTTCTGGCACGGCCCGGGGTTGGCCTGCCACTGGGAACCTGAGGGCACAGAACAATGCAGCAATGTTCCCTAAGTGCTGGGCTGTTCAGGTAATGGGAAAGTTCAAGCTGTTTTGTGACTCAGGCACTAGGACAGCCCACCTGCTTCTTACCAACCTCATGGCCTCTCGGTCAGGAGAGCTGAGTCAGGAAGCCTTGAGACTGACAGTTACTTATTTCTCCTGGTCCTCTGCCTCCCTGTCTTTTCAAAGGGACCTCCTCCCAGTAAGATGAGTGAGTGAGTCTTCCAAGGGGGTGATAGAAATGGATCAAGCCACCACCTCTATACCACTGATCATCAAAGGGACATGTGGACCAGTCAATGTGGTCAAGAGTTGAGTACCTAATGGAGTGAATGAAGAAGCAATAGGTTTTAGAAAAAAGACAGACTCTTAGGCAGAATTCTTAGGTTTCTCATAGTTTAATCTAGAAAACAGAGTCCTCCAAGTAGACACCAAGCTAAAAAGAAGTGCCTAGAATGGGAACAGGGAAAAAAAAGTTATGAAGAATGCAGTTCATCATCCACTTTTGCCCTAAAGGCTTCTCCGGCCAAAAGGCTGAGATAGGCAGAATGGAATCCCCAGCTGGAAAAGATAATAACAGCTTTCATTTGCAAACAATTTAGTTTACAAAGCACTTTCATATAGCATGACCTCCTTTGAGCCTTTCTGTAAGGCTGGCTGAGTTTATTATCCCCAATTTACAGACGAGGAAACTGAGGTCCAAAGAGGTTAAGTGACTCACTCGCATAGAAAGAAAGTGGCAGAGTCAGAGCCAAACCCATGTTTCTAGTAAGATGCTGAGACTTGCTCCATGATTCCACGATCTTCTCTACTGGGAAGGTTAATATTCCGTTTAGTCAACAAATAGGTTGAACCTCCGCTCTATGTTGAGCGCTATGCTAGGTGTTGGGGAGACAGCAGTGAACGTGACATCCAGGGTCTGTTTCATAACGTTCTCATCACTATATTAGTTTTGTGCTGCTGGCATGTCCTGGCCATGGGATCCTTCTGGAGAGAGCTTTAGTAAAGTTCTTTTGGCTGCAACAGTTAAAGTCATGTTCTGGTTAGCTAACACACAAAAACAGGATTTATTAGAAAGATTATGGGTGTTTCATGGAATCTAACCAAATTTTAGCCCCTCCCACGCTTTGGGAAGGCCAAGAACCTTCCCAAGGTTCCCAAGGTTCGGGAGGGGCAGCTTCCTGGCTCTCAGCAGTAGAATTGAGGAGACTCTCTCTTTCAGTTTTGCCTGATTGTGTTTTTCTGCTTCCAAGCTCATATCCCCAGCAGAGAGGATCTCATTGGCCCACCTTGGCCCAGAGTCTCTACCCTTGAAATCAGGCCAGCTGGGCAGACATCACCACTAGGGGTCCATCCGTGGGTTCTGGGGTAGTTTCCAGGCAAAAGAAAACACTGTATGGTAAGGAAGCCACACATTAAAGTGTTTTGCAACACATGCCTACCCAAGACTTTGAAAGGCTTCAGGGTAGAGCAGGTAGGCAGAAAGAATGCTCCAAATTCTCAGTTATTGCCTCCCCAGGCAATAATTTTTCTCTTTAAATTCTCAATACTTGAGATAGAAATTTCTGTAAAAAATGCCAATGCAAGGATCTCTTACATATACATTCTGAAATATTTCTGGGTAAAATAGCAAAAGGTCTGGGAGTTTCCTTAAAATACTCCAGGAAAAAAGAGGGATGGGACCAGATAAAATAAGAAGGACAGGGCTTCCCTGGTGGCGCAGTGGTTGGGAGTCCGCCTGCCGGTGCAGAGGACGCGGGTTCGTGCCCCGGTCCGGGAGGATCCCACCTGCCGCGGAGCGGCTGGGCCCGTGAGCCATGGCCGCTGAGCCAGCGTGTCTGGAGCCTGTGCTCTGCAACGGGAGAGGCCACAACGGTGAGAGGCCCGTGTACCGCAAAAAAAAAAAAAAAAAAAGAAGGACATAGCCTGATATTGTTCGAAGCTGAGTGATGGGTACATGGGGGGTTCATTGTATTATTCTCTATACTTTAGTTTTGAAAATGTCCATTTAAAAAGTTAGAAAAATACAAAGGGATTATTCTGTGTCATTATGCTCCTTCCTTGGACCCTTTTGAAGTGAATGTATTTTTCTGTATAGTTTTTTTTAGTGATGCCCTGTTTGCCTGGTCTCCTCCATTGTTTGGTGTTTCTTGAAGGGCATAATTACTTAATCAGTTTTACAAGTACAGGGTATGTATTGAGGGCTTCCTAGAGCTGAGGCAGTGTCTCTTGCTTCCCGGTGAGCTAATAGCCCTGGCAGTTTGGGGTGTTTGTGTATTTCCTCCACGTGACATCCGCCCTTTGCACACGTTCCGTAAAATGTCTTGGGCACTCCCGTTTGTATGGCTGCTGGGCTGTCCCTCTGTGATGGGACGCTGCCAGCCTGAGGAATGATTGGAGTGAGCGCTCAGGATGCCCCTGGGGCATTTGCACCTGCAAGTGGCATTTCTTCCCTGGCATCGGATACCCAGCAGGCCTTGACACATCAGTTGATGGCTCTGGGGTCAGGCCAGGTTCTGAAAAACATTTAAGAGCAACCTTTATTTTGGCTCTACAGGAAAGAAGAAAAGAGAGAGACAGCTCGCTTGGCCACAGCTCAGGTGGGGAGAGACAGGTCAGGCGGCGCACGGCAGGTGCCCAGTTTTCTCCACTTCCAGCAGATCCATTAACACTTGGCACGTTTCACTCCCCTTCAGCGTTTGTCACATGCAGTTGTTGACACCACTAATATTCCCTCATGCTCTTGGGTCTTGGTGTGTTCCCTTGCCCCTGTCGTCAGAAGTCAGCATCTGAGAGGGTTCATTTTCTGTATGTGCATGTTTGTTTACGGCAGGGAGACAGTTTAGACCCCTTTCCTCAACCTTGCCGCCCAAAGCACAGTGCCCTCATTTTCCTCTCTGGATTGATGTTAAGTACTTAATGTAATTGCCTTACAGAAAAAAATAGCCAGAGATATACAGTCGCCCACACCATGGCCTCATATTTCACAACCAGCCAGGCTTCTTTGTAAATGCTCCTTCCCGGGGTGTGAAATCAATCATGTCATGGCTGGGTCCCCTGTGGCACCGCGGGGACAGCCGTCTCAGCTCACTCTACAAACATGGCCAATGACTCGATTCCTTCCCTGCCCGCCCCTCACCTACCCCCAGCCCTTCACCCCACAGCTTCCCTGCTGGCTCCTCTCCAGGGGGCTTCCTCTTCTGATACGGCAGCTCACTCTGGGATTCTCATTTGCTTTGTATAAAGAAACCATGACCAAATCGTTAACAGTCCACTCTCCTCCCTGGTATCAACCTGTCCCTTGGACGTGGCCTCTGCTTCAGATAAAGCCAGTGACGTTCCCTCCGGCTCATTTCTCAGTGTGAGTCAGTTTCTGAACCCTGGCCATTTTCCTTACCTTCCCCTTCAACCTTTCACCCTTGGGATGCCGCCTTCTTCCTTAGGATGGCCCAGGCCTCGTGCAGACTCATGCTAGCCTTCCCCCAGCAACTCTCTTTCACCTCTGGGAAGCCCTATTGTAGAAATGGACGAGGAGAAAGCTTCTGACAATCTGTTCTTGCAAATCTATTGTAGTAGAGGGTGGGCCCAGGAGTAAAGCAAAAATAGCTTGGAAAAGTGAAACCTGTGTCTAGTTAAATACATTAACCAAGAGCTATGCTAATGACATTCCATCTTTTGCTTGGAGTAACGGTTGGCAACTGAAGATCACAGTTTACTTCTACTTGCTGTTTATTATCTACTGATGGAGAATGATCAAGGCTTACATTTAGAAAATGTAGGCCGAGGGGGGAAAAAGGCAAAGGGAGTGGATAATCTATAAACCAGACAGATAGCCCCTAGCTGTACTACATTTCGCGCATTTCCTGGTCCTGCTAAATCGTTTCACTGCTGCTCTGGGTGAGTCAGACCATGTTCTGAAAATCGTTCCCTACCTCTGTCCTGTTTGGCCTTGGCTTGCCTCTTCTAATCACTTCTGTGATGTGTGTGTTGTGATACCCTAGGAGGTAACGATATGGTTATTATTGCTCCCTAGCAATCCTGCTTTGTGGAGAAAAATCAAAACACACACGTTTTGCCCCTCAAAACACACGAGAATTGGTCAGTTTTGATCTGACCAATTCAGATCGGCTTTAATTTTTAGGCCTGAGCCCCGTCCTGTGTGTGCACACTCACACATTTACTATCTCTGTGTATCTTATGGGTAATTACTTAAAAGCTGAGTACGTTGATCTTTCTCCATAGGTCATGAATTAAGAGTTTGTGATGATTTGCCTTGTCAAGATGCTTACGGCTGTTTCAGAATAACGACGACAAATAAGATCGTGCCAAGATGACCTAAATACCAGACTACATAAATGAGACTACCATTACTCCTCGGGGGACGTTTTTTAAAAAATAAATTTATTTATTTTATTTATTTATTTTTGACTGCATTGGGTCTTTTGTTGCAGCGCACAGGCTTTCTCTAGTTGCGGTGAGTGGGGGCTACTCTTCGTTGCAGAGCACTGGCTCTAGGCACGTGGGCTTCAGTAGATGTGGCACGTGGGCTCAGTAGTTGTGGCTTGTGGGCTTTAGAGCGCAGGCTCAGTAGTTGTGGCGCACGGGCTTAGTTGCCCCGCAGCATGTGGGATCTTCCCGGACAAGGGCTTGAACCTGTATCCCCTGCATTGGCAGGCCGATTCTTAACCACTGTGCCACCAGGGAAGTCCACTTGGGGGACTTTTTGTTTTCCTAGAATAGTAAGCTTGGTTTTTTACTCTGCACAGTTATTGTGTTTCTTTAAAGACTGTCTTGCAGATGAGCTTCGAACTTTGTCTACAATTAAAATGATGGGAAGTTCAAACTGTGTTGAATGAAAGTGCAAGAAGAGGTACATGATACGGATGCCAAAGATGCAAGTACGCTGCCAGTCATTTGCTTAATCACGGGCACAGTTGGGTAGAGACCTCTAACCACACATTCATCCATTAACTAGGCCAGTTATGAAGGGAGTTGGGGTTAGAAGTTAATAAGGCAGACACTGTCCCTGCCCGCATGGAGAGTACAGTCTAGTGGGGAGACAGACTTAAAACAATAAGAATAAACAACATGAGACACTGATGATATGAGACTTAAATGCTAGGAAGAAAAAATATAAGGTGCTGTGCTAGTGTACAACCTACCTCCAGGCAGGAGCACGTGGGAAGATGATATTTATGCATAGATGTCAAGGATGCAGGGGAGAGGGCAGGGATGGGATGGGAGGAGGAGACAGGACAGCCTATAGGTTGCCAAAGCAAAAGTGACCCTTGGTGTTTTATTTTGTACCATTTATAATCTCCCTGGCAGAAATTTAACCTTTTTCACTTCCCTGGGGAGTTTGTCATAAGCAAATTTGGTTAAGTACGGTTCTAATTAATAGTGATAATTATGACGACACTAACACTTATTAAACGCTTACTTATGCGTCAGATATCATTCTTAGCGTCAAATGTCCCCTCAGCGAGGCTGTCCCTGGGCACTAAAGAGCAGCCCCCAACTCCTATTTCCTTTACTCTGTTTTTCTTTTCTCTTATAGCACTTACCACCTTCTGACATTGTGTATGTCCTTGTTTATGGTCTGCCTCTCTGGTTGGAATGTAACCTTCATGAGGGCAGGTACTTTCGCCTATTTTGTTCATTGCAGTTTCCCCCAGAACTTAACTCATCGCCTGGCACATGCTTGACACTCAAGAAATGCAACTGTGGTCCCTTGGTATCTGCGGGGGATTGGTTCCAGGACCCCCGTGGCTACCCAAATCCATGGTTTCTCAAGTACCTTATATAAAAGTCCTAATATTTGCATGTAACCTATGCACATCCTCCTGTACACTTTAAACCATCTCTAGATTATTTATACTACCTAATACTACGTAAATGCTATATAAATAGTTCTCAGTGCACAGCAAATTCAAAGCTTGCTTTTTGGAACTTTCTGGAATTAAAAAATTTATATTTTTGATCTGTGATTGGTTGAATCCTTGGACGCGGAACACTCAGATACAAAGGGCCGATGGTATTTGTTAAATAAATGGATGGATATTATTCATTTAAGCCTCACAGTATCTTTATGAAACAGGTACTATTTCCCCCTCTTTGCAGATGAGCAAATTGGCACAGAGAGGTTAAGTAACTTACCCAAGGTCACACAGCCAATGGAGTGGTAGAATCAGGATCCAAACCCAGGCAGTCTAAGTCCAGAGGCTTGTACAACAGGAGTATCCACAAATTAGAAACAGCTGTGGAGAGAGTATATCAGTTTGACTTATAGCTTTTCTTTGGTTAAATGGCATTCTGTTTAAAGACCTCAGAAATAGAATCCAGTTCGGTAATGAAGTTCTAGACACTACTGGTTTGATAAAACAGTTTCATTGAGGGAGTGGTATATAGGACTATCTCGGTTATTAGAAGCCTTGTGCCCACCTAGGGAGTTTACCATCCAGATCAGATAAGAAAGTCCTGAGTCATAAAACACTTTCAGGTCCTATAATATAATCTGCAGCCAGAGTTCCTGGAATATTCCTTAAAACTGACTTCTTAGTAACTCAGTCTGGTTATTAGGGATATGAAATATGGAAACATGATTTACTCTTGTTCGGTTGAATTAAAAACTTAAAGTTTGTTGTTTTTGCTGCTGTGTGTTTAAAAAACTAAGAGTTTGGAGTAAAGAACATAAAACCTCCGTACCCCACCAGTACCTGTGTTAGACAGCAAATTCAGTCTTGAGGTCCTGCCTCTCACCATATCTCCTTGTCAATCTGGGCAGATATTATTTAGCCTCTGGGATATAAAACTTGCCCCGAGGCCATTTTGACTTTTTTTTTTCCTTCTGACCGTTTATTTTTCAGGAATGCATCTGTCAATAGTTTGCTTTTTCTTTGATAAGAATGGTTTTGTCTTTGTGTATGTGTACGAGGTTGTCAAAGAAAGAAACTTGCTTTTGATCTCAGAAACTTCAGCTTTTCCTTTCTGCCCACACATCTCGGGATCACTCAGCAATCCTTAATCTCTTTTTCTAAGAAATCTATTTAGGTGGTTTCGCACTTATTTTGTTATTTCTTTGACCACTTACCCTGTCAGAATTGGCGAGCAATTCCGGTCCTTTTCACACATCTATCTTTATGCCGTCTCTACAGGTCTATTTCTTTCTTTCTTTTTTTTTTTTTTTTTTGCGGTACGCAGGCCTCTCACTGCTGTGGCCTCTGCCGTTGCGGAGCAACAGGCTCCGGACGCGCAGGCTCAGCGGCCATGCCTCACGGGCCCAGCCGCTCTGCGGCATGTGGGATCTTCCTGGACCGGGGCACGAACCCGTGTTCCCTGCATCGGCAGGCGGACTCTCAACCACTGCGCCACCAGGGAAGCCCCAGGTCTATCTCTTTGTGCCTGTCCATGTTCCTTTCTGTCTCAAATATGTCCTATAATCTCTTGCACACATACAGACATTTAAATTTACAAAAAGTTATGTATTTACAAAGAGTATGTACAATTGCCAAACTCATCGAGCTGAAAATCTGTACTTTTTATTATACGTAAATTTTCCCTCAATAAGAAAAAGAGGTTTTGTGCTTACAAATTTGCAGTAAATTTGAAGAGAGTTTAAGCATCTCTTGAGCGAATTTATGAATTGATCACTGTTCCCAACAATACCTCGGGTGATATTGTTGTGCAAAGATAATGCTTGTTGCTATGAGAAGTGTCGTAAGCAATCATTTTTCAAAGGTCACACGTGCTCAAATTTAACTTTTATAATTTCTGTATATATAATTAGAGCCATTGGAAGCCCATTACCACCAGGAACTTGAAAACCCCAGAGCAGTTTCATTGCAATGAGGAGCCATGTAGTAGAGACTATGTGAAGATTCTAGCAAACACCTTCTCCCAAGACAAATAATTCTTTCTCTCATCCTCAGCTTCCTTATCTGCAAAAGAGGACAGCATTTGTTCAGCTTAATTCCAAGGTTGTTATGAAGATCATTAAATTTAAGTCAATTAAGCACATATTTAGTGTCCCCTGAACCATGTCAAATTCTGTGGGCACAAAAGAAGGAACAAGGCATGCTTCCTGCCCTCACGGAACTTATGGACCAGTATAAGAGGGAAGACCAGTACATACGCGTTTACAATAAAACATATCATGGCTTCTAGGTGATAAGGGTGCAGAGTGATCCAGACACAAGGAAAAGAAACATTAATTCTGGCTGGCGTCACTGGGGAAGGCTTCATGGAAGCAGAAGCATTTAAACAAGACCTTGAAGGAGGATGATTTGGAAGAAAGGCTTTCCAGATAGAGATAGAATGAGAGCAAAGCACAGGGATTGGTCACCATGAGAATCAAATGAGTCTGTATAGTGTAAAGCACTATTTAGTAATGAAGTGTTACTTGTTACCTCTAGTGGGGCTGCTGTTCAAAGTCACGGCCTCTCTAGGTAATAAGATAACACGGTGATTTAGAGAAGAGGCCAGTTTATCAGCTTACAGAATCTCAGAGTGAGCCTGATTGCCCAGTGTCAAAGTCTTGAAGATACATCTCAAGTCTAACTCAGAAGAATAAACATCAACCAAAGGTTAACAGTTAAATTCTCTTTCCATCTTCTAACATCTTTCCCATTCCTTCCAAGCTAGCACCTCTCTGCCCATCAGCACATCAAGTCTTACCCCTTAAAAAGGATCAAAGCAGCCTCTGAGTTAGCAAACCTCAGATTCAAATACCGGCGATGTTGATTTCCAGCTATATGACAGGAAGAACCTTCCTTTAAACTGTATAAGATTTAAATTTTACATCTGTAAATGGGAATAAAAAAATAATAGTATCCACTTCATAGAATTGCTGAGAAAGTTAAGTAAAGTAATGGACCTGGTATATAGCACTCACTATTATTTATTATAGTAAGCTACAAGGATATATAGTAAAAGGGAATATAGCCAATATTTTATAAAAACAATAAATGGAATATAACCGTTAAAAATTGTGAATCACTATTTTGTACACCTGAAGCTTATATAATATTGTACATCAACTATACCTCAATTATATTGTATGATATATATTGTACTTATATAATATCCTACATCAACTGTACCTCAAAAAAACAATATATCAGAAAAATAAAATATTAGGGAATGCTGTATAATAAAGAAGTCACCTGGCCTTAAAAAATATTATTTATTATCATCATCATCTAGAGTAAGCGTTGCCAAACTATGGCTCGTGGGTCAAATCCAACCATGTCCATTTGTTTATAGATCGTCTAAGTAGCTTTCTGCTGCAACAGCAGAGCTGTGACAGAGATTGTATGAGCCCCAAATCTAAAATACTTACTTCCTGGTCCTTTACAGAAAAAGTTGACTGACTTCTGATCTACAGAGGTGAGAAGGGAAAATATGCTTCTGTTACATTTACAACCAGTTAGAGGATTTTATCTCGGTGGGCTTGCCCCTGGCTTTATGTCCTTATTGCTGGTTCTTGCCATCTGATGGTACATGGTATGCACCCCTTAGTGCTGGAGAAGTCCTCATATGGATGCCCACATCTCAGTACCGTGGAGATCTAGGATCTTCTTATATCCTTCCAGAGTCTAGTATTAATAGATAAGGACCACGTAGCAAATGTGGGGAAGGTACGTAACGAATTCTGGCTCCAATTAATAATGCCATAACCTCAAATGGAGAATGCAGAATACTCAGGATGAAAGGGAATTTAACATGTTACCAGGTGATAGAACAACACTGACCCAGTCACTGAGCAGAGGGAAGCAACAACGTGAAAAGAAGATAAAACATGGTAGATGGTTTGAAATTCCCATTGACCTCCTACTACACTCCTTAAATTAAGGGCCTGCACTCTAGTTCCATTTAAATGTTCTCTTTTCAAGCATCTCCAACATTATTGCTATTATGAAATGTACAGGGACCTAGGTAGACTGGGATTATACATCTGAGCAGTATTTCTAGTTTCATTATTTGCCCAGGGAAGAACACTGGGCTTGGGTTCAGGGAACGAAGAGGTATTTCGCCTCATCTGTTTTAGCCTCAGGTTCCTAGCATAGATTATCTCTTTGTTAACCGTAAAACGATTTCAAGGGGAGACAACCAAAGACTGGTGTACGCATGTGTATGTCTCTGTGTGGTAGGGTGTTCTGTAAGGGTGGGGGGTGATTGGAAGCTTTCTTTTAAAGTTGGGTGCAATGAGAAAATGTTCTAAGGTGAGCTCCAGTTGCTGAAATTTTCACCTTCTACCCCTTAGGCCATCTGCATCTGTTCTGCTTGTTCAAGCACGGTAAGGTTTCTTTGGACCCTGAGCTCTCAGTCAAGGGAGAGCATGAAACTAGTGTTCTCTCATCCATACCTTTTGATTCAAAGGAGTACATTCCTTTATAAGGTAATAAATAGCTAATTTGGTAACTCATCAGTTGTAGGGACGTAAGCATAGATGCGAGCTTACTCAGCTCCCTTATTGGCATGGGACTAAGTGGTGAGATGCAGTAGTATTCTAGTTCATGATGATGATGACAATGATAGTAAGAATATGATAATAATAATCATAAAAAAAATAAAAGGAGTACATTCCTAAAATCACTGACAGGGGAATTGTCTCTTGTCAGTTGAAAGAGCCTTTTCTTAATTGTTAAAAAAAACAGATATTCATTCATTAAAAAAAATTCATTGAAAACACCAATATTCATTGAGCTGTCACTATATCCCAAACACTGTAATAAGTGCTGGAGCCAGCAAGAATGGACAGTCATTGTGCCTTAATAACCTCAAGTCCAATCTTGAAATACCCTTTAACAATCCTGTTCTGCTAACATGTTACTTTATTTATTTTTTGTAGTACACGGGCCTCTCACTGTTGTGGCCTCTCCCATTGCGGAGCACAGGCTCCGGATGCCCAGGCTCAGCGGCCATGGCTCACGGGCCCAACTGCTCCGCGGCACGTGGGATCTTCCCGGACCGGGGCACGAACCCGTGTCCTCTGCATCGGCAGGTGGACTCTCAACCGCTGCGCCACCAGGGAAGCCCCTGTTGCTTTATTTTGTTATAGCCACAGCTGTGTGGATCTCTGACCTCCCTCTCTGCTGCACCCCGGTCACTCTTCCTCCCAGTGTCTGGGAGCGCATCGTCTGTTGATTCCCTCTCCTCCCAGTTTCTATATACTCTTAAGAGTTTCATCCCCACTAAGGTGCAAATGACTGTCAACAGTTCAGAAGAGTTTTCCTCCTGGGGTACTTGTATTACAGAGGGCTTCAGTGTCCTCCCAACAGCACTGGTTCTTGCTGAACCTGGATTTAGTCTTAGAACCCATCTGTCATTACCAGTCAAGGTTGGCAGTTATGTTGAAAACTATCCATCATGATTTAAGCCAAGGCTGAAATTTCAGGAATTGGATAGCAAACAACAGTTTTTTTTTTTCGGGGGGGGAGTAGGTGGGTGGGTGGAGTTTTCACGTTTTTATTCCAGAGCCCTGAAAAGTTAGGTGACATAGGTAAGAGCTTACGCCTATTATATATAAGGTCTCAGCTTACGGAAGAGCATAGCCCAAGGGTGGCAGTTGTCACGCAGAAATGTTCTCTACCAAAAAGGAAACCAGAAATGATCTTCACTGTGCCTGAAAACCTTGTCACTGTATAAAGTGAGGAGTGTGGCATTTACTGAGGTCCTCCTATCCCCGGATTCCTCATCTGTGGCCATAGAGGGCTGACTGTACTGTGCCATTTTATATAAGGGACCTGAGCATCCTCAGATATTGGTATCCTGGAACCAATCCCCCGTGATACCAAGGGGAAGACCGTACGTATATCATTGTGAAGGCACAGCCACTCAAAATACCCATACTAAGTGCAGAATTCAGAGCAGAAGCATTGTGGGTAGAGAGGGCCTGGAGGTGCTTTATGGTACCTAAGTGAACAGTTTGCCTCAATAAGAATCTAATTTGAATGTTGAAGAACAACCCTATGAGGAGGTCTGTTCTAGAAAATTCTAACATCTTAAGCCCCTCGTTTGACAGGGGCTAAAGTCCAAAGAAGAAAAATGAACTCATTCATTAGTGAGGATTCAACTTGCTGTTGTATGATCAAGAAGACTCAATAATTTAAATAATGTTCTCTAGCTTTAATAGTATTTGAATGTGAAAGTCGTCATTAAATTTAGGTACCTGCTGGGTTACAGTAGATTGTAAAAATTTCAATGTAGTTGTAGAATTTCAAATGCAATATTAAACACTCATGACTATAGTAAAAGGAGGAGAGCTTAGTTCAAGTAACTGCATTATTGGAGTTGCCAAGCGAAGTATAAACACCTCCCTGACTAATAGATGTGCTCACTGCCCCTTCCTAGTAGGAAGATAGAACCGTATATGGTATTATCTCTGTTCTTGGAATAGATGCCAGCTTGGTGCAGGCTAGGCTCTCTCAAGAAGCTCTCTTCTTGATAGATTAACTATGACTCTCTGAAACTCTTCTCCAGTTGTGGAAAGTATTTGAAACGCTTCTCTACGGATACATGAGCACGGTGACATAGCTGCCTTAATAAGCCACAGAAACCAGCCTGTCTTAAGTAGGCACAGAGTTACATTTTTGCCTGACATCCCATTACCAATATAAACATACCACCTACTGTGTTGGCTATTTGCATTAAAAATTAATTAGATGGGGCTTCCCTGGTGGCGCAGTGGTTGGGAGTCCGCCTGCCGATGCGGGGGACGCGGGTTCGTGCCCCGGTCCGGGAGGATCCCGCGTGCCGCGGAGCGGCTGGGCCCGTGAGCCATGGCCGCTGGGCCTGCGCGTCCGGAGCCTGTGCTCCACAGCGGGAGAGGCCACAACAGTGGGAGGCCCGCGTACCGCAAAAAAAAAAAAAAAAAAAAAAAAAAAAATTAATTAGATGACTTTAAAACTCCCATTTCCCTCAAAGCTACTTTCTATAAATGCTTGATTTTTTTCTCTCAGTAATTTCATGAGTGTTCCGTGTTTTTATCAAGTAAGTATTTTCCTAGGTAACTTATAAATGCACACAGACATAAAAAATATTAACAGTTAAGAGCTCATAAGATAGTCCCATTATTTTTATTTTTGTTTTTATCAGATTTTAAGCACGGGCTTAACATCATACATACACATGCATGTGGTCGTCTGGATCAGTGAGGCTGATCCTTGAACTATCCCTTCAAGGATATGGTCTCATTAGATGATCATCCCTAGCACGTCACACAGAAAGAGCCCAAACCTCAACACTTGGAAATATATTTTCCCCAGATGCAATTGTGGTGGAGTAAAATAAGCGATGAATTTGGAGGTTGGATTTATGCTTTAACCAGATACCTGTTACTAAGAGGGCCTTTTGTTTAAGCTTTCAGAACCTCAGTTTTGGCATCCCTGTAATGGAGATGTACTTCTTATTATGTAGCTCATTTAATTAAATAATATTTAATAATATAAACTCTGAGAAAAGCACTTGGTAGAAACTCTAACATTAAACAAATATAAGACCTGCTGTTACACTTTACCACACCATAACTGTATTTGTCCCTGTTTATTCTAACAACGCCCAAACATTAGTGGTCATTGGCCACCTGCAGGCTCAGCTCTGCCCAAAACCAGGCCAGAGAGACTCTACCTGATAGAATATTAGTTCATCACTCATTGTCGTGGGTATCTTTTGGTTTTGCCTTTCCCCCAACCAGATCTTCTGATAATAGTACACCAAATTTCCATAGCGAACCGCTTCTTTTCTATTTCTTAATCCATGTGATTGGCTAGAGCTTGTCGAACGTGATGTAAATGTAGCCAATCAGAGTACCACTCTGGATACAATGACTGGTTCAGGAAAGATTCTAAGGCCAAACCAGGCAATAAAAACTGGATTCTGGAATTTACTGCGGACTCTGTTTCCACTAGAAGAGGAAATAGTAAGTAAGTAAGTAAGTAAGTAAGTAAGTAAGTAAGCCTAGGGATGTTAATGGTCATCTTATCACCATGTAGATTGAACTATTTAAGCCAACTCTAAGCTAACTGTTGAAACTAACACAAAGGAAAGCAGGAGATGGAGAAGGACATATCCTGGATTATATCATCTGAGTCCCTGGATCCAGCCATTCCTGAAGTTTTACTAATGCACTTTTTGGTTATCTAGCCCATGGATTTCTTTCTCCATTTTAGACTTTGGAGTTTAGCTTCTGTCCTTTGCAATGAAAAGAGCCCTGACTAATATACTTCTTACTGTGAAGGAGGTACTCTATAAAGAGTCCATGGCCAAGTTATGACTCATGCTTGCACCAATAGATAGATACAGACCTAAATGCCAGTGATGGTGTTGTGCGGTGACCTTCATCCCTCCTTTCTGTGTGTAGTTAGCCTGACTAACAGACCTTGAGCCTGGATCGAGCCTACCTCAACCCAGCCAACAGGTGAGTCTGTCAGGTTGATAACAGCTTTCTTTTTTTTTTTTTTAAGTGTCTCTAAAGAAAGATCTGCATCAAAAGTTGTAGATACCAGCTTTTAACCCTAGGGCTAGGATAAGCTTCTAATAAATCCTCATAGAATCATTTCTGATGTGTCATTTCCTCCTTGATCTATTCAAGATTTCTTATTGGCCTCAGAAGCTTAAATATCGCCCAGACTTGTCACTCCCATCCCCTTGTCTCTCTTGGACTTTACTACCTGCCGGGACTGGATTTGAGCTTGTTCTGAATTACTCCTGAATGTGACATTGAATTTGAACTCCTGACCGTAATTCTCCTCCACCCTGAATAGGATGCAGCCTTTCCTTCTCAGTTTTCCCTGGTTCCTACTTAGGCAATTCTTGTTTACCTTTCTACCATTCTTTGGGAGTAGTGAAAACAATTTCACTTATAAATTTCTGCCCTTAGATACTGCTATCCCGAGTCTATAGCAAGACCTTGAATGCACTTTGTGACACTAAATGAGGTTCTCAGTTTTCTACGTACCCGGTGCCTGTCCCCACCCCCATCTCCGAAATCACTCTGGAGTTCTCTGACCAGACTCTATTTTGGAAGCCAGCCCAAGGGAACCTCTGCTTCAGTTTAGTCCAGTTCCATGTATGGCAGGGCAGTTGGAGAACACGTGACTCCAACAAGACGAGGCCCGCCCAGAATCATTTTGTACATCCTCATCCTGGCCCTGCAAAAACTGAAAAAGTAGAGAATGCACACTGAACACAGGAATGACTTGATTCCCACTCCTGGAATTGCCTGTGAACTTGTCCTAGAAGCAGGTGTTGGGTGCTGCCCAAGAGAACTTTGAGGATTGTTGGTAAAGACGGGGCACATGGATCCCTTGGTAGGACCACTCCTCTCATTCTCAAGTTGATACATGAGTCTCCCTGTCATCTGAAGGACTGAGTGCTGGGTTCCCTGCTTGGATGTGGGAAGCTGAAGACAGAGATCTTAGACCTAGTCTGCTTTATCCCAAGGAGCCCCAGACAAACCACCTTGCCCAGATTGCTGAGCCAGCCAAGGGTTTCTTCTCTCCTGATGGCCTGGCACCATCTCCTTTTCCTATCATGAGCAGCCTCTGGAGCTCTTGCACATCTAAGGGCCAGTGGAGAGGACATGGGTCCAAGAGAGGAGTCCAGAAAGCCCAACTCAACCTGCAACAAGAGAGGCTGGGTCCCAAACCGGAAGTCCTATGATGGCGCAAACTCAAAGGGAGCCAATTCTCTCCTTAAGAACTGACAGAATGGCTGAACGCCCGAGGAGGAACCGAGTTCAGAGGTAACAGAAGAGACATCAGAAGGCACAGTGGTGATCCTGCCCCGCCCACCATTGTCCTGTGCTCTTTCCACAGCTGGAGGAAAGGAACAGGGTGGTGAGTCCCAGCAACTGAGCTATAAACTGAAATGTGGTGACACTTTCCATATAAACAATATGCTGGCTACGCCCTAAGCTAGCCCACAAAATCTATTGAACACATAACATAGGAAACAAAGATGTATGCCTACAAGAAATTTATTCTGAGTTAAAAAATACCCCTAAAACCAAACTACAACCTACCAATGAATCTGGACACACACCTTCTGTGCAAAACTGGAGATAGCCCTACTGTGCTTGGATAAACAGAGTGGTTTTGAACATATGGTAAGCGCTTGATGACCACTTTATGCTTGATAGGTTTTTACTCTATAAAAGTTTATGCGTGGGGCTTCCCTGGTGACGCAGTGGTTGAGAGTCCACCTGCCGATGCAGGGGACACGGGTTTGTGCCCCAGTCTGGGAGGATCCCACATGCCGCAGAGCGGCTGGGCCTGTGGGCCATGGCCGCTGAGCCTGCGTGTCCGGAGCCTGCGCTCCGCAATGGGAGAGGTCACAGCAGTGAGAGGCCTGCGTACCGCAAAAAAAAAAAAAAGAAAGAAAAAAAAAAGTTTATGCATGTTGTTTCATTTGTTTTCTTTGTTATGACTCATTTACAATTAACTTCAGTGTATATGAGACTCAGAATCCTACTAACAGAGACATCTTTAAAGGTGTACGACCCATGTGTCAGTGTGTCTTAAGTCTTCCTCTTCTTAGAATGCACTTGCTCCTATATATATAGTACAAGGCAAAAATGTGGGGTTTTTCTGAACGTTAACTAAAGGCTTAACTTTTACCATTCATATAATAAAGTGCAGATTTTCCTTAAAGATGAGTTCTCCATTTCAAAAAAGCTGGTGACAAGGTTAGCAGGTAATAAAGAATTTCAACAGTTTAAATCCAAGGTCCTAGGAAATGTCCTCATGGAGAATATTTTCCATGATCATGGGAAGATAAAATTTTTATTTGATTGTTTTTTGCAGAGTCAGAAAAAACCCAGGGGGACTGAGAGGTGACAAGTCCTCCTTGTGTTGTTCCTGTGAAAGGGGTCAAGACACAGTCCCAACACTGAAGGGCATCACGTGACCAGCCGGGCTCACTGTGTGCGGGGGCTCAGCTTTGGCGAGTCACACAGATAGTCATTCAGGCCCAATTCTTGAATTTCAGCTTATTTTGTTCTTGAAAAGACAAAAACCAATTATTGATAGCTCTGCTGACCTCAGATATGCAGCCTATCTTAGTGAAATAATCTTTTCCGACCATATTATTGCCAGTCAAAAGTGACCCTGAACTTGTTGACATAAGATCGGTGGAAAAAAACCACAACAAACAAGAAATAGATATTTTCCCTGAGTTTGTGTTTTCAATCACCAACGTGGCTTTGATCCCCTTCAAAAAGAGCCCCTTCATCCTTTTTGCCAGCCCTACTCTCTCTTTCCAAGTCATCCTTTGTAAGACCATCCCAAACTCCACTGGGAATCCCTAGTATAGGGTTATTATACTATCATAGTTAGCTGTAACCTACCTCTCTGTATCCTCCAGAACAATGTGTCCTAAGGGGCCTGAGCCATATCTGGGCTCAACTGTCTCCTGCGTTGGGACCAGCGGGCCTCTCATTGCTGTGGCCTCTCCCGTCGCGGAGCACAGGCTCCGGACGCGCAGGCTCAGCGGCCATGGCTCACGGGCCCAACTGCTCCGCGGCACGTGGGATCTTCCCGGACCAGGGCACGAACCCGCGTCCAGCGCATCGGCAGGCGGACTCTGAACCACTGCGCCACCAGGGAAGCCCATGCAGCAAGTGCTTTGAACGTATAGACCCTCAATAGATGTACTCTGGAATTTTGAAGTTGAATGAAACTAGTCCTTGCCATCGTCAATTTATGATTTAAACAAGATTCAGGTTAGGATTTGCTCCTTTCCAGTCTCAGCTCCCACAACCCACATCTCGGCTTCTTTTGGAAGTCCCTGGAGTCCCCACCCCTGCCCGTCTTCCTGAGCTGCCCATCCCATCCCCCTCAGCTCTTCTCCTAGGCAAGCAGCAGCAGCTATCCCAGGCCTTCCCTCCTCCCCTCCACCTGTTTCGCCTGCTCAGCCTCTACTGCCCCGGCCTCTGGGCCCTGTTTCTAAGAAGAGTCAGAAGCATTGAAGTCAGGGCTTCTGATATTTCATGACATCTATAAATAATAGTCATTATAATAACTACCTTTTATGAAGGATCTGCTATGCTGAACACGTTTGAAAGATGTGATATATTTACCTAGCCTCAAGCCAGAAGAGTCATTCTCTTTGCTTATTCATTTGTTTAAAACATATCTAACGAACAGGACAGTGAAGATGCTTGCTCTAACAGAGCTTATATTCCTAGGGGAAGAGAGAGACAGTTAACAAGTGGGCAAGGTAATTTCAGGTAGTGACTACACTCTGAAGGAATGACAACTGGGTAATGATGTCGTGAGTGCTGATTTAAGTCTCAAGATCAGGGAAAACCTCTCTAAGGGGTAACATTAGTGCTGAAACCTGAATGAAGTAAAGGAGACTGATGATGTAAAGAGCATTCCTGCACAGGGACCAGCACGGGCAAAGGCCTCATGGAGGGTATGAGCTTATCACGTTACTGCGTTACCCTGTGGCTCTGTCTGCTTTCTCTGCTAGAATCTGAGCAAAACCCTAGTTCCCTTACACACTGCCTGTAGGAAGGACAACCTTGCCCTTGCTGGTGACAGGACTTTCCAACCTAGCAACCTCCTGGCTCAGCTGGGACACCCTATTATACCCATAAGCATTGTCTCTACTCTTCATGATACAGTCAAAACCCCACCTCTGCTTGACCCATCCAGTAGGTTCATTTTGTATTTGTTTTCTCTTGGCTTATTTATTTCGCCATATGAAACACGGGTCATTACATCCACCCAGGCAGGCTCAGTAGTTGTGGTGCACGGGCTTAGTTGCTCCGCGGCATGTGGGATCTTCCCAGATCAGGCATCGAATCTATGTCCCCTGCATTGGCAGGCAGATTTTTTTAAAAAAATTAATTAATTAATTTTGGTTGCATTAGGTCTTTGTTGCTGTGCGCACGCTTTCTCTAGTTGCGGCAAGCAGGGGCTACTCTTCGTTGCGGTGCGTGGGCTTCTCATTGCGGTGGCTTCTGTTGTTGCAGAGCATGGGTTCTAGGTGCCCGGGCTTCAGTAGTTGTGGCACGGGGGCTCAGCAGTTGTGGCTCGTGGGCTCTAGAGCGCAGGCTCAGTAGTTGTGGCTCACGGGCTTAGTTGCTCCGTGGCATGTGGGATCTTCCCGGACCAGGGCTCAAACCCGTGTCCCCTGCATTGGCAGGTGGGTTCTTAACCACTGCGCCACCAAGGAAGTCCCCGCAAGGTTGCTCTGTGTGACTATTTGTTTCTCCCTGGTCTCTCATCCTCTCCCTTCCCTAATTAACAACTGATCTGCCCACTGGAACTCAGGGATGGTCATGGAGGCTGAAAGAAGGCTGTTTCCTTATAATCAAAGAAATGGGGGACACAGAAAGGCTTTGTGCCCAGGAGCCCTGCAGGGCCCTGTGTGGTATCAGCAGATGGATTTTTTTATGTCTTACTTGATACATTTCCGTGTTGTTTGAAAATTTTTCCAACAGTGCGTATTAATTTTATAATTTTAAAAAACACTAAAAAAGTGTTTTTAAATTCTAGTTTATACTCAACACCCAGACCTTGGTTTCTAATACCATTCTCCAAGAAAAGGAACCAGGATCCTTGGAGAAATGGCAAACACTAGAGCTGGGGCAGGGAAAATTCAAGATGAGTCTGGAGTACCTTGTGGTGCCAGAAGTAAGGAAAAGCTCCAAAAACAAAAGGATAGGGCATGTCAAAGGGACGCAAGTGCCAATCTGAAAGAACTCCCAGTGGCCAAACCCGGAACAATATGAGTGACAAAATAAATGGCATTGGATTATAACCCAAACTATAAAATAAGTATCCATGAGTCTATACTAATATAAAAAGGTGGTTGAAGAACTAAACAAGTGGGGGAGAGGGAGAAGAGACAGCTGCTCCTTCCAGATGAATTCCAAATAATTCACGTAGATACTCCACCCTCCAGGAGGTGGAGCTTCAAGCCCAGCCCCCATCCCTAACCCGCTAACCCACACTACACACACTTTCAGCGTGGAGAGCTGTCCTTAGTGACCTGATTCCAAAAAGTGTAGTACAGAAAGGGGAGAAAAGTAACTTTATAGTGGAGAAGTCTGGCAAGCACTACCTCTGCAAGGTGATCAAGTTGGATTGACCTCAACGATGATAAGTTGTGTTGATAGCATGTACCCTTGATAAACGTGATGAAAAGGGTACTTCATCTCTGTGGTCTTCCTCTCCTCCCCCCGCCCACCCCAAATTCCTATAATCCAGTCTAATCATGAGAAAACATCAGACAAATCCCAACTGAGGGACTTTCTAAGAAACACCTGACCAGCCCTCCTCAAAACTATTAAGGTTGTCAAAAATCAAAACGTTGTTTCGTTGTCAAAAACAAAATTTGAAAAACAGTCACATATGGGAAGAGACCAAAGAGATGTGATAACCAAACACAATGTGGAATCCTGAATCAGATCTTGAGCAGAAAAGGGACATAAGTGGAAAATCTGGTGAAATCTGAATAAAGTCTGGAGTTTAGTTAACTGTACTGAACCAAAGTTGGTTTCTTACCTTTGATAAATGTAGCAAAGTTTAATAAGAATGATATTAGGGGAGGACTTCCCTGGTGGTCCAGTGGCTAAGACTTGATGCTCCCAATACACGGGGGCTGGGTTCAATCCCTGGTCAAGGAACTAGATCCTGCATGCCACAACTAAAGAAACTGCATGCTGCAACTAAAGGTCCTACACGCCACAACGAAAATCAAAGATTCTGCGTCCTGCAACTAAGACCTTGCACAGCCAAATAAATAAATAAATATTTTTTTTAAAAAAGGATGATATTAGGGGAAACCAGGTAAGGAGTCTACAGGAACCCTCTGCACTGACTTTGTAACTTGTCTGTAAATATAAAACTATCATAAAATAAAAGTTTATTTTAAAAACTGAAAAATGTTTCCATCAATAAAAATGCCTATCAATAACCCAATGAAAAAATGGGCAGAAGACCTAAACAGACATTTCTCCAAAGAAGACATACAGATGGCCAATAAGCACGTGAAAAGCTGCTCAGCATAACTAATTACTAGAGAAATGCAAATCAAAACTGCAATGAGGTATCACCTCACACCAGTTAGAATGGGCATCATCAGAATATCTACAAACAACAAATGCTGGAGAGGGTGTGGAGAAAAGGGAACCCTCTTGCACTGTTCGTGGGAATGTAAATTGATACAGACACTATGGAGAACAGTATGGAGGTTCCTTAAAAAACTAAAAATAGTACTACCATATGATCCAGCAATCCCACTACTGGGCATATACCCAGAGAAAACCATAATTCAAAAAGACACATGCACCCCAATGTTCATTGCAGCACTATTTACAATAGCCAGGTCATGGAAGCAACCTAAATGCCCATCTACAGACAAATGGATAAAGCAGATGCGGTACATATATACAGTGGAATATTAGTCATAAAAAGGAATGAAACTGGGTCATTTGTAGAGATGTGGATGGATCTAGAGACTGTCATACAGAGTGAAATAAGTCAGAAAGAGAAAAACAAATATTGTATATTAATGCATATATGAGGAATCTAGAAAAATGGTACAGGTGAACCAGTTTGCAAGGCAGAAATAGAGACAGATGTAGAGAACAAACGTATGGACGCCAAGGGGGAAATAGCAGGGGCAGGAATTGGTGGTGGTGTGATGAATTGGGAGATTGGGATTGACATGTATACACTAATATGTACAAAATAGATAACTAATAAGAAACTGCTGTGTAAAAAAATAAATAAAATTAAGTTTAAAAAAATGCCTATCAGCAAACATCTTTCTATATTAAAAAAATTACTTTTAACCATTTAAATGATATTTAATCATGTTATTATAAACATTATGAATTAGAATCATTTCTTTAGGCTCACACAGTCCAAAGCTTACATTTTTTTTTAACATCTTTATTTGGAGTATAATTGCTTTACAATGGTATGTTAGTTTCTGCCTTATAACAAAGTGAATCAGTTATACATATACATATGTTCCCGTATCTCTTCTCTCTTGAGTCTCCCTCCCTCCCACCCTCCCTATCCTACCCGTCTAGGTGGTCACAAAGCACCAAGCTGATCTCCCTGTGCTATGCGGCTGCTTCCCACTAGCTATCTATTTTACGTTCGGTAGTGTATATATGTCCATGTCACTCTCTCACTTTGTCACAGTTTACCCTTCCCCCTTCCTATATCCTCTTGTCCATTCTCTAGTAGGTCTGTGTCTTTATTCCCATCTTACCCCTAGGTTCTTCATGACCTTTTTTTTTTTTCTTACATACCATATATATGTGTTAGCATACGGTATTTGTTTTTCTCTTTCTGACTTACTTCACTCTGTATGACAGATTCTAGGTCCATCCACCTCACTACAAATGACTCAGTTTCGTTTCTTTTTATGGCTGAGCAATATTCCATTGTATATATGTGCCACATCTTCTTTATCCATTCATCTGTCGATGGACACTTAGGTTGCTTGCATGTCCTGGCTATTGTAAATAGAGCTGCAATGAACATTTTGGTACATGAGTCTTTTTGAATTATGGATTTCTCAGGGTATATGCCCTGTAGTGGGATTGCTGGGTCATATGGTAGTTCTACTTTTAGTTTTTTAAGGAACCTCCATACTGTTCTCCATAGTGGCTGTATCAACTTACATTCCCACCAACAGTGCAAGAGGGTTCCCCTTTCTCCACACCCTCTCCAGCATTTATTGTTTCTAGATTTTTTGATGATGGCCATTCTAACCGGTGTGAGATGATATCTCATTGTAGTTTTGTTTTGCATTTCTCTAATGATTAATGATGTTGAGCATTCTTTCATGTGTTTGTTGGCAATCTGTATATCTTCTTTGGAGAAATGTCTGTTTAGGTCTTCTGCCCATTTTTGGATTGGGTTGTTTGTTTTTTTGTTATTGAGCTGCTTGTAAATTTTGGAGATTAATCCTTTGTCAGTTGCTTCATTTGCAAATATTTTCTCCCATTCTGAGGGTTGTCTTTTGTTCTTGTTTATGGTTTCCTTTGCTGTGCAAAAGCTTTGATGTTTCATTAGGTCCAATTTTTTATTTTTGTTTTTATTTCCATTTCTATAGGAGGTGTGTCAAAAAGGATCTTATGTCATAGAGTGATTTATGTCATAGAGTGTTCTGCCTATGGTTTCCTCTAAGAGTTTGAGAGTTTCTGGCCTTACATTTAGGTCTTCAATCCATTTTGAGTTTATTTTTGTGTATGGTGTTAGGGAGTGTTCTAATTTCATACTTTTACATGTACCTGACCAGTTTAACCAGCACCACTTGTTGAAGAGGCTGTCTTTTCTGCACTGTATATTCTTGCCTCCTTTATCAAAGATAAGGTGTCCATATGTGCGTGGGTTTATCTCTGGGCTTTCTATCCTGTTCCGTTGATCTATATTTCTGTTTTTGTGTCAGTACCATATTGTCTTGATTACTGTAGCTTTGTATTATAGTCTGAAACCAGGGAGCCTGATTCCTCCAGCTCCATTTTTTGTTCTCGAGATTGCTTTGGCTATTCGGGGTCTTTTGTGTTTCCATACAAATTGTGAAATTTTTTGTTCTAGTTCTGTGAAAAATGCCAGTGGTAGTTTGATAGGGATTGCATTGAATCTGTAGATTGCTTTGGGTAGTAGAGTCATTTTCACAATGTTGATTCTTCCAATCCAAGAACATGGTATATCTCTCCATCTATTTGTTTCATCTTTAATTTCTTTCATCAGTGTCTTATAATTTTCTGCATACAGGTCTTTTGTCTCCTTAGGTAGGTTTATTCCTAGATATTTTATTCTTTTTGTTGCAATGGTAAATGGGAGTATTTTCTTGATTTCACTTTCCGATTTTTCATCATTAGTGTGTAGGAATGCCAGAGATTTCTGTGCATTAATTTTGTATCCTGCTACTTTACCAAATTCATTGATGAGCTCTAGTAGTTTTCTGGTAGCATCTTTAGGATTTTTTATGTATAGTGTCATGTCATCTGCAAACAGTGACAGCTTTACTTCTTCTTTTCCGATTTGGATTCCTTTTATTGCTTTTTCTTCTCTGATAGCTATAGCTGAAACTTCCAAAACGATGTTGAATAAGAGTGGTGAGAGTGGGCAACCTTGTCTTGTTACTGATCTTAGTGGAAATGGTTTCAGTTTTTCACTGTTGAGGACGATGTTGGCTGTGGGTTTGTCATATATGGTCTTTATTATGTTGAGGAAAGTTTCCTCTATGCCTACTTTCTGCAGGGTTTTTATCATAAATGGGTGTTGAATTTTGTCGAAAGCTTTCTCTGCATCTATTGAGATGATCATATGGTTTTTCTCCTTCAATTTGTTAATATGGTTTATCACATTGATTGATTTGCATATATTGAAGAATCCTTGCATTCCTAGAATAAACCCCACTTGATCATGGTGTATGATCCTTTTAATGTGCTGTTGGATTCTGTTTGCTAGTATTTTTTTTTTCTGCGGTATGCGGGCCTCTCATTATTGTGGCCTCTCCCGTTGTGGAGCACAGGCTCCGGACGCGCAGGCTCAGCGGTCATGGCTCATGGGCCCAGCTGCTCCGCAGCATGTGGGATCTTCCCGGACCGGGGCATGAACCCATGTCCCCTGCATTGGCAGGCGGACTCTCAACCACTGCGCCACCAGGGAAGTCCTGTTTGTTAGTATTTTGTTGAGGATTTTTGCATTTATGTTCATCATTGATACTGGCCTGTAGTTTTCTTTCTTTGTGACATCTTTGTCTGGTTTTGGTACCAGGGTGATGGTGGCTTCGTAGAATGAGTTTGGGAGTGTTCCTCCCTCTGCTATATTTTGGAAGAGTTTGAGAAGGATAGGTGTTATCTCTTCTCTAAATGTTTGATAGAATTCTCCTGTGAAGCCATCTGGTCCTGGGCTTTTGTTTGTTGGAAGATTTTTAATCACAGTTTCGATTTCATTGCTTGTGATTGGTCTGTTCATATTTTCTATTTCTTCCTGGTTCAGTCTCGGCACGTTGTGCATTTCTAAGAATTTGTCCATTTCTTCCAGGTTCTCCATTTTATTGGCATATAGTTGCTTGTAGTAATCTCTCATGATCCTTTGTATTTCTGCAGTGTCAGTTGTTACTTCTCCTTTTTCATTTCTAATTCTTTTTTTTTTTTTTTCATTTCTAATTCTATTGATTTGAGTCTTCTCCCTTTTTTTCTTGATGAGTCTGGCAAATGGTTTATCAATTTTGTTTATCTTCTCAAAGAACCAGCTTTTAGTTTTATTCATCTTTGCTATCGTTCCCTTCATTTCTTTTTCATTTATTTCTGATCTGATATTTATGATTTCTTTCCTTCTGCTAACTTTGGGGTTTTTTTGTTCTTCTTTCTCTAATTGCAAAGCCTACATTTTTAATACTGTATTTTTATCCATTTTCAATAGGGCTGCCTCAGGCATGCCTGTGAGATCAAGGCTTTGTTTTTAATCCTGCCCTACCACCAGCTGCGTCTTCTGAGGTAGCCAGGGCCCCATCCTCTGTGCTACGTCTTAGCTGCCTGGACTGCAAACGGCTAGAATTAAGCCTGGGTGGATTTTGCTGGACAGCCAATGATACTCTAGATATTTTGCATTTCAATCTACCTTCTCTCAGTCAATCAGGTCTTTAAGGATAAGAGCTGGTCTTGTTAAGGACCTTAGACTGTAGTCTAAGAACAACATGAAGCTTTTGAAGTTTTAAGTGAGAGAGGTGAATAATCAGCAGAGTATGAGATAGAAGGAGAAGGAGGGAAGAGTGTCTTTAGGAGGATGTATTAGAGTCATCCAGGCAAGAGATAGAGTCACTTAGACTAGCTTCCTGGCACCGTGGGTGGGGACTTGTGACACCATGACAGTTAATAATGATAATAATAGACATTTATATAATCCTGTAGAATGTATATTGCAAATGTGTTGACATTCTTTGTCAATTAATGTTTACAACTCTGGATAGAATTTTCATTTTGCAAATGAGGAAACCTGGAGCCATAGGAAATAAGTGAATTGCTCAAGGCCAAGTAGCATAATTTTAACCCAAGTGTATTGATTCCAAATCCAATGTGCTTCCCAGTGCCTGACTGCAAAATTGTGTGTGTAGGGGAGTGATATATGTTGACAATTTGTGTTTTTTACCCTTGGCTAATGGTTTTCAAAATTACTATACTTACAAACTTAAAAACTACAGATTCCTGGGCCTCGCCCTCAGAGATTCTGACTCAGTAGTTCTGAGGGGCGCCCGGAAGTCTGTGGCACCCTTGGGTGATGCAAGGAGAAAGGCTTGTGGACCACACTTTGAAAACCAGGACTCCTGAGGGTCTCTGCTTGTTATCCCAATTCCCACACACAGGAGATTGAACCTGGGCAATTGTTTTCCAAGTACATGTTATGATGATGTAAAAGTGGATATAGATTTTACAAAACTATTGTTTGATCAGTCATCTTTTCTAATCTGGACAGCATTAGCAAACTTTGCTTTGAAACGATTTTTGCTGTTTAATAACTACCTTGTCCCTGTTGCTTCTGTTCTGTATCAAGCCTCTCCCAGGGTCACAGTCCGCATGTCCTTGGCCCTTTGCTCTGTGGCTTCCCGGCAGCAAGCCTCTAGGCCACAGAGCTGGCAGTGCTGCCCAGGCATCCCTGGCCTCAGCTCAGCATCCGTCACCTGCCCCGCGGTCAGTTTTTCACAGCAGAAACTTCAGCCGGTAATAGTCTGTGCGTGCGTGTTTTTGGAGCCACAGGGAAAAGGGGATGGAAGAAGCTGGTTTGGGTATTTTCCCATCTTAAAGCACTCCAGCCAAACTGCAGGTTATGACTTCAGTGTGTCATTCTTATTTTAAGAAAATAACTCAGTTGTCCATAATCACTCCCTGTCTTACTTGGCCTGAAAAATGGATTTTCTTTCTGTTTTGTTTAGCTTTCTGGCACATCTAAAATCAGATGTTCTTTATGTAATGACTTTGTGTTACTACTCCACCGGAAGGTCACGTAAGGCATGCAGCTCACCTTTTATGAATTTTATCTACTTTTGCATCACTACGTGAAAATAAATACTTGTGCACTTGTACCTGAAGTTACAGAAGGGAGGTCCAGCTCATGCGGTGAAAGAACAAAACTGCAGTGACCATCAACGTTTTATTCTCTCACTGTTTGCCTCGGCCTCCGTTGGCCCACATTCCCCTCACTGTCCACAGGAACGTTTTCCTGGAAGGCAGGTCAGGGGGAGAAGTAGGGAACCCAGAGAAAACTATTCCTTCCCCATGGTGATGGCTTTTCAAAGTCTCTCCCAGACACATGGCCTCAGCAGGTGTGTGGATAGGCACGTTTCCACTTCACCCAAAGGAGCCCTGGGCTGCTGCACGTGGTATCTGCCAACCTCAGGGGGTGTTTCCCTCTCTCCACCTCAGCTGCTTGGTCTGTGGTGGGTGGAAGCTGTGGATGTTTATTGAGTGCCTTCTATGGACCAGGCACCACAGAATTGCTTTGATCGGTTACAAACATCTATTCTTTCAAGCAGATGGGGCTGCTGCTATGGCTGTCTCGGTGGCTGGTTGGTTAGTCCTCTGGGATGCTCCAGCCCCAGGGAGTACATACACTCCCCCACCACCTGAGCTTGGCAGGGCTCCTCGAGGGGCTCCCTAAGATCACAACTCCTTCTGGCTGTGCCCATTGTTGGGGACACCTGTAACCTCTACTTCAGGAGGACACGACTGGCTGTTAAAGCTCCAAGTTTCCCCCTGCTCCCAACCTTGGATTTAGCTAAAAACACATCACAGGGACTTCCCTGGTGGTGCACTGGTTAAGAATCCGCCTGCCAATGCAGGGGACACAGGTTCGAGCCCTGGTCCGGGAAGATCCCACATGCCGCGGAGCAACTAAGCCCGTACGCCACAACTACTGAGCCTGTGCTCTAGAGCCCACGAGCCACAACTACTGAGCCCACGTGCCTAGAGTCTGTGATCTGCAACAAAGAGAAGCCACCACAATGAGAAGCCCACACACCACAATGAAGACCCAATGCGGCCAAAACAAAAACAAACCAAAAAAACCACCGCAAAGTGTTTTCTTCTTACAAGCCTCTCAGGGCCTGGAAATATCTCAGCTCTTCCTCTGGCTCTTTCCTTAATTTAAAGGGTGGGACTGGAAGGAATCTTTACCCTGTATTTCCCTCCAAGGAATGGTCATGGGCGCATATTCTTAGTCTCCCTATAGCAGCTTGGCCAGGTGAAATCAGCAAACGTTGTTCACTCCGATGCAATGTGTAATTTTGGACCCTTTTGAATCCCTCCTGCCTGCTTGCGGGGTTGAATGACAGCCCAGCTCCCACCGTAGTCACTCTCCCACCAACAACCTCCCACCCCGATGTCAGAAGGCCTGGACACACCCTCTACATGGGCTACTCCCTAGGAAGTATGAGACCTCCGTCTGCGTTCATAACCTTTTTAATCAGTGGTTCAGTGGGGAGAGGGGAGGATCCAGGGTTGCTCTGGGCTGGCTTCTAAGGGGGACAGCCTGGAATCTACCTCTGACTCCCCAGGGGTTTGGCAAACGTGGGTCTAACCTTCCAGGGTATTTGATCAAAGCAGTGGAGGCATGGGAGTTTTAGGGTTTCTGGGCCAAAGAACATTCATGGCAGGCAAGTGGCTTGATGGGAGAGGAATGTCTGGGCCATCAAGGTGGAAGCAAGACCCCTCAAAGCAGGTGACAGAAGGATGTGATAAGTTCCAGTCCTTCAGAGAGGGAGTACTTTGGCAAGGAACAAGTGGATTGTCAGGCCCCAAGCCAGGCAGCTGTGGTTTGGGGCAGGGTTCCAGGGCCAGCAGGGAACTGCAGTGCCAAATGGGAGCTGAGCGGGCGCCCAGTCACATGCCAGCCTTGGCCCACAGGGTGGGTTTAGACACAAATGCTCTGGCTGCAGGGCACCTGGGTGCCAAAGAGCTTTCCTCAGGCACCTGGATCCTGGGCTTAGGGCAGCAAGACTCACCCATTCCCCTTCCCCCACTAGTGGCCAAAGTTCCCAGATTATGAAACAATAGGCTTGTGTAGGATCAGCTCAGCTAACTAGCAGGACAGAGTAAGTGTGCAGGTGTCCTGGTGATATGGGATTACCTTTGTCCCCATCCTTCCCACCAAGTTCCTTCTCATGAGAGGCAGCCATTTCTAAAAACTGAAACAGATGAAGTCTCGCAAAGGCTCCTGATAGATTTTTTTTTAAATCTATGAAATACACAGACACACAAAGAGGTGAGGGATGATGGACAGATAGATATGTACATCCATACATACACAGAGACACAATCTCACATACAGATAGGTCTTATACACATAGTAGATGAATTCCTAAAAAGCCACATTTAAATTCAGTGTTTGCAAATAATACCTACTTGAAATTTATCAAGACAGCATGTCCTAATGAGTCTTTATGTTCTCTTTAATCAGATAAATGCAACCTAACTTTTTTTTTTTCTATTTTATTACCAGGAAGCTCAGAGCGAAACTTCATACTTAATTTCATTACTTCCTTAGCTTAAATCTCCTAATATAATTGTTTTCTTCTTTCAGCCCATTTTATTACTGAACTTTTGTATCGAGGTCCTTGATGTAATAATTTTACAGCTATTTATCAAATGTAATTTTTGATGATTTTAGAAGTCAATAATGAGTAAGTAATATTAGATAAGTGAGTTGAATTTTCTAGAATCTGAAAAATATGTATTAGGGAAGTTTGTCAGTTTACGGATTTCTAAGTTCTGGAAAAGCAGAGTTCTGTTGTAATGAACAATATCCTATTACAGAACCCACCTGGATAGAGTTTGGAGTGCAGGATCCCCCTCTGCCGTCGAATGTGAAATGCCCGTACAGCTGGGTTGGAAGGATTAACCAGAAGTGCCTGTGGCAGGAGGGAAGTACTGGTCCCCGGATGTAGGAGTGCTTTGCCAGCATCACTCCCTTTGCACCTACTCTCTCGGGGCCACATTTGCAAACACACCTAGGAATGTTGGCCACATCCTCCCTGGTAGGTTCAGACAATGCTTTTGCAGTCCTGTATCTGACCCACTTGGTCAACACGGCGCCTGGTCTCCAAGATAGCGGGGAAGAGAAAGGCCTGCAGTGTCACTCAGTCCATTCCTCCGGGTGGGGCAGGAATGAGAAGCAACCTGATCTGCCCCCTCCACCTCTGGGGAGAAGGGTGCGGTGAAGTCTCCTCTTTCTACCGGGAGCAAGCCACTGGCACCAGCCATCTCAGGAGTAACCAATTCGGTTTCTCACTCTGGCATCTCTCCTTTACCTCTCTGCGTCCTCACTGCGTTCTGGGAGATAATTTGCTGAGGCGCGAATGTACGTTCAGAAATCTTCCACCAACATCTCATGGGGCTAGTGGCTGATGGGCGCCCCCAGCTTTGTTAACGCTGGTTGAGGGTGCAGGCTGAAGTTATGCTTGGCCTGGGGGTGGAGGCCAGGCATCTGGGAGGTTCTGCTGACCCTCTGTGCTATGGGGTGAGTGGGGTAGACAGTACTGTCCACCAGGACGGTGTGAAATGAGCCCCCCTTGAGCAGCTCTCCAGGCCTTTGTGTGGGGTGAAAGGCACTAAGATCCCCCTGCCTTTGGGGCAGGGAATGAATGGAAGAAGTGGTCTCCCTCTGAAGCAGCTCCTCCAGCACTGTTTGTTCTCAGGCTTCATTTCACAGGTCAGAGAGGGGAGTCCTAGAAACAACTGGAATTGTCTTAAAATAAGTAGAGAACCGACACGGGGAAAGAGACCCAATTTATTTTGTGTAACTGTTGAGGGGCAGAGCTAGGACCTGTGAACACAGGTTAGAAGGAAACAGAATTGAGTTCAAAGGAAGGAAGGCTTTTCTACCCCTGAGAACTGTTCAAAAGTGGCTTGGGTCCATCCACAGATGAATGGATAAAGAAAATGTATGTACATATAACGGAATATTATTCAGCCTTAAAAAGGAAGGGGATTGTGACACATGCTGCAATGTGGATGAACCTTGTGACTTCATGCCAAGTGAAATAAGTCATAGATACTGTATGATTCCACTCATATGAGATGTCTAAAGTAATCAGATTTATAGGGGCAGAAAGCAGGATCGTGGTTTTCAGGGTCTAGGGAATTTGGGGAATGGGCAGATCTTATTTAATGAGTACAGTTAAACATTAGTTTGGGCAATCTTATGGTTACCAAGTGGGAAAGGTGGGGGAGGGACTAATTGGGAGAATGGGATTGACATATACACACTACTATATATAAAATAGATAACTAATAAGGACCTATTGTATAGCACAGGGACCTCTACTCAATACTCTGTAATGACCTATATGGGAAAAGAATCTAATAAAGAGTGGATATATGTATATGTATAACTGATACACTTTTCTGTACAGCAGAAATTAACACAACATTGTAAATCAACTATACTCCAATAAAAATTTAAAACAAAAATCAGTTTGGGAGGATGAAAAAAACTCTGTGGATAAATGGTGAAGAGGGTTGCACAGAAATGTCAATGTGCTCAACACACTGGAAGGTACATTTGAAAATGGTTAAAAGGGAAAATTTTATGTTTATATATATTTTATCACACACAAAATATTAAGTAAACAACATTGGTGATTAAAAGGCCCTGTGACACTGAAAGAAAAGTGGCCATTAGCCAGCTTATCACATTGGCATGAATGTGCTTTTTTGGTAGTTGCCACTGTTTTGGTGAAACAGTACCAGGTACCATGATCTAATATGGAGAGGAAGAGGCCCATTGCTCAGAGTTCTAAAGAAAATTAGAAGACAGAGCCAGAAGGCCAAGTTCCCATAGGAAAGAAGTCTCATCTGCTTTCCTCAAGTATGCACATGTGAGTGGCAGGAGTGGGGTACTCAGCTGTTGGGAGGGTAGCATGGTGTAGCGAGAGGCACTGTGATGCTGAAGAAAGATTCTTCTTAGACATTTTAGGGTCTAGTTTTGTGGTTATTTAACCTTTTGGAGCCTCACTTTCTGTATCTGTAAAATGGGAATTAATACCTTTTTCACAGAAATAGAGAAGTAGCCTATGAAAGTATCTACCGCATAGTGATTTCCCACAGAAATGTTCACTATTACGGGTCTCCCCACAATATTCTTTTTTTCTTTAAGCTTTACATTTTAAAAATTTTATCATGATTTGTCTGTCAGTGATGTGGTTCTTGCCAAATTCATCCACCAGGAAATGAAGTTGATACTGCAAAATATATTATCCTTGCTCTGCCTTGACCTGTCACTGTCACCCTGCATTATTTTGGACACCCTGGAGTGTTTTGCGAAAGGAAGGGTGATTTCTTCTTGTTTTGATTTTATTGAGACTCCCCCAGGGGACCAGCAGCAGAGCTGAGACGTGGTCTCTTGACCCGGGAGACCCTTGGTACGCTGCATGGCTCACTACAGTGTGCTCCAGCTCTCACCTAATTGCCTTAATTAAAGACTCTTCTGGTAGGGGTCCAAGAGGTACCTCGTCAGCATTCAGCATCTCTGCCAAAGGACAAGCCTGAAAGGGAGCCAAAGCCAACCAGGGGAAATGAAGGCTGCAACACTTTTTCCTAACTAACCCATCAGCACCTTGATGCTGTGGGGTGGTCCCCCATCCTAACCAATCTCTGTACATACCTGCTTGTAGTTACTCAGGGCTTAAACTGATAAACTGGTAGAACACAGTGAAACTTCCACAAGGACTTGAGGAATGGAAACACTGTGAAATGTGAAGCCACCACTCTGCCTTTTCAACAGCACCTTGGGGCCATGGAGCTACATGCCACCAAGGCATAGAAAAGTAGATTTTGGTCTGTGTTCAAGCCAGCATGAAGCACTTCCATCCATTTCCCCACCTCCACGGGCATACATGTGGCAGCAGGTGGAAATGACAAGAAGCCATAGGTAAGGTTGTCCAGCTTTGGCCCATCAGTGTTCCTGGCTTGGATTTTGCCTGGTTATCACCGTCTGAGGCTCAGCTCTGCTTGCCCCTTCTCAGATAGGGGTAGCAGCAGGCTGTGGGGAGAGGCGCTCTTCTCTGTAAATCAACAGTTGTCCTGACATGTGCCTCACCATTTCCCTATACCTCACCTGCATCTTGGTGTTTGATATAAAAGATTGTCTCTATCCATTGGTGACAGAAACCTAATTCAAACTAATTTAGGCAAAGAGAGAAAGCAAGATCCAGAGGTTTGCAGAGGGGTCATTTTTGAAACAATGGCTGAGCACTGCTCTATGTGCACATGAGAGGATGTATCTGAGATGAAAGAACCACCCCGAAGCAGCAGGCTGAACATTTCCTAGAGCTCACACACGGCTGAGAGTAGTTTGTGTCCCCACCGGCCAGGGTAGAAAGACCTCCTAGTAGAGTCCTCAGTAGTCGGACTAAATAAACCCTGGACTAACAGTTGTTCTGGAACCCACCATAACAAAGCTTAAAATCAAACTTGAAGAGGTCCAACTGATCCCAGTAACTTAACCTTTCGCCATCATAAAGCTCTGCACTATTTAAAGAAATATAACACAATTCAGCAAACAACAACGTCGAATTATGGTGCCAGGTATCTAGGCAAAAATGACTGAGTATACAAAAAAAGCAGAAAAATATTATTCGTGACCAGGAGGAAAACTGATCAATAGAAACAGACCCAGAAAATTAGAGAAATGAGGAATTAGCAAAAAAGAACATTAAAATGGCTATTTTAAATGTGCTCCCCATGTATAAGAAAGTAGAAGAAAACATAAACATGATGAGAAGATAAATTGATGATATAAAAAAAGACCTGGATGGGATATATAAAGATGAAGAATACAATATCTGAAATGAAAAATACTGGTTGGGATTAATAGTTAATCAGACACTGCAGAAGAAAAGATAGTGAAGTTGAAGGCAGAGCAATGTAAGCTATCCACATAGAGATATAAACTATCCAACCAACCACAGAGAGAAAAAAGACTGACAAAGTTAATAGAGCATTAGTGACATGTGGATGATACAGGTATAAGCCAAGTAGACTACACATGCATGATTAAAGTGCCAAGAAAATGGTGTGGGTGGTGGGGAAAATATTTGAAGAAATAATAAAAATGTTCTAACTTTGAGGAAAACTCTAAGTTGACAGAATCAAGGAGTTCAACCGACACCAAGCAGAATAAACATTGAGAAAGCCATGCCAAGACACTTCATAATCAAATTGTTGAAAATCAGTGGTAAGACAATCTTAAAAGTAGCCAAAGGAATAGGAAAACATTACATACCTGGGAACAAACATGACAATGACAGCAGATTTCATGTCAGAAACTATGTAATCCAGAAGACAGTGGAGCAACATCTTTAAAGTGATGAAAGAAAAACTTTCAATCTTGAATTTAATACCCAGTGGATATGTTTCAAAAATAAAAGTGAAATAAAAAATCTTTAAACAAAGGTAAAATAATTCATCACTAGAAGTTCTTCACTTCAGGAAATATTAATGGAAGTTTTTTTGGGCAGGATACCATACAAGAAAAAGATCTACACAAATGATTGAAGAGTGCCAGAAATGTGTGTAATTTCTTTAAAAGTTGACTGGCTACTTAAACCAAAAATAATCACAGTGTTTTGTGGGATTCATAATATATGTTGAAGCTAAATGTATGAAAATAGCACAAAGACAAGAAGGAAGAAGTAAACATTCTGTTGTAAGATACTTATACTCTACTTAAAGTGGAATGATATTATTTGAAGTTAGACTGTTATAAGTTAAAAAGTATAATATTCTATATGTACCCTATAGGGGACCAAAACATTACACAGATCAAATCTTGTTCAAATAAACTCCAAAGTGCTATTTCAATGATTTTATCATTCTCAGATTTGTGTCTTTCATTTTGGCTTTAATTAGTTATAATAACACTTGTAATTTCAAAATTTAACCTGTCTCTGTAGTTCAACATCTACTCCTCTTTTATTAACCATTGCCAAGTAACAGCAGAGAAGTATTTTCAGCATCATGCTGGTCTCACTAAGCTAAATTTGGTACTGTGGAATTTGTTGGTGAAGATAAACTATGTGAGAATTCCTATGCTTGAAGTAATGCTGGCTTTGGGCCATTTCTATTTAAATAGTGGGCTTGGAAAAAATGTGTTTTCAAACAGATTCTGCCATTTACAAACTGAACTACCTTCTGTTGGGGAAAATACGTAAGGTCTCTGTGACTTGGAGGTCCCATGTATTGCACGTAGCAAAGAAAAGAACATACACTTCTCTGGTGCCCTTCATTTATTCCCTGTGAAATGAATTAGACTTTTGGAAACCGCGATGGAAAACTTGATTACTTAATAAGTAACCATTCTTGTCAGACAAGTAGAAAGTAATACTGACCTCATTGATTTTTCCACCAATGTGTCTCCCTATTCAGGGCTACAAGTGGGTCATATTTGGAACTATGAGCTTTAAACAAGATGTATGACTTAGTGGCTGGATGATTTAATAATGGTATAACATTTGAAGTAGTAGTGAATCACTTAGAGAAGTAAGGTATATAGTTAATAAGTATATCTAGATAGAGGCCCAGGCAGCGTGGCTTAGTGGTAAGGACAGTCAAAGGGTTCAGGAGATCTAAAGCACGTCCTAGTTCTGCCACTTGTTAGACCTAAAGCACATAATCGCCCTGAACTTAGTTTCTGCTTTAGACCAGAGTAATGTTTCCATAGGTGGAGTATCTACCACTGGTAACCATGGCAGGTAACCATTATAAGTTATTACAAGATATTGAGTATAGTTCCCTGCACTATACAGTAGGTCCTTGTTGGTTATCTATTTTATAAATAGTAGTGTGTATATTTTAATCCCAAGCTCCTAATTTATCCCTCCCTCTTTTACCTTTGGTAACCATAAGTTTGTTTCTATGACTGTGAGTCTGTTTCTGTTTTGTAAATAATTCGTTTGTATTATATTTTAGGTTCTGCATATAAGTGATGTCATATGATATATATCTTTCTCTGTCTGACTTACTTCACTTAGTATGATAATCTCTAGGTCCATCCATGTTGCTGCAAATGGCATTATTTCATTCCTTTTTTCTGACTAACATTCCACTGTATATATGTACCAAATCTTCTTTATCCATTCATCTGTCATTGGACACTTAGGTTGCTTCCATGTCTTGGCTGTTGTAAATAGTACTGCTCTGAATATTGGGGCGCATGTATCTTTTTGAACATTTTCTCCAGATACATGCCTAAGAGTGGGATTGGTGGATCATAGGGTGGCTCTATTTTTCGTTTTTTAAGGAACTTCCATACTGTTCTCCATAGTACCTGTACAAATTTACATTCCCACCAATAGTGTAGGAGGATTTGTTATAAAGCATACACAGTAGCACAGAATTTGCACCTAACAGTACAAATAAAATGAGAGAAATATCATGGCAACAAAATCTTAGAAAGTAGACATCAGATGAACATGGTGTAATTGATGAGCACATCCAAGAAAGCTGAATACTAAGCCAGCAGTGGGTGAAGTTGAGAGGCAACGTGATTTGCATCTCAGAACCTCTGAAAGGCTTAGGGATTTGTATCATCAATTACCTCTGGAAGCAGAGGCAGGGAGGTAAGAGTGAAAACAGGATTGACATATATACACTAATATGTATAAAATAGATAACTAATAAGAACCTGCTGTATAAAAAAATAAATAAAATTTAAAAAAAAAGATTAAAAACAGAACAACTGTGATTAAAAGTCTGCTTAGGAAGGAGTAGGACTCCAAAGAGCCAGAAATCTGTCCTCCTCACCCAGCTGTTCAGAAGACTCCAGAAGAGAATTCTTCAAGAAGATGAAACTGTTGGGATACCAAGAGCATGAATGCAAGAGAAGATTTACGCGACTAAGGGAAAGTTTGCAGGTATATTAGTGAAAAGTGTATAAAAAATTCATCTGACCATGGTACTGTTATTAACGCTGCAAAAGGATTCCCAAGGAAAACAAAAAGTTGTGCAGAATAGGAAAAGGAATACACACTTTACTACATGGGTCGGATGTCAATAGGGTTTTCATCCTTAAAGTAATGTCAACTGAATATTGATTTTATCCAAATGTTTCTATTGAAAGAATGGGAAAGGATGGAAAGTGGAGCGGGAATTGGGTAAGGAATATGGAAATTAAGCTTGATCTAGATCGTCGACAGAAGTAAATCAATAATAATGCTAAAATAAAAAAATCAAAGAGAAGCATCAGGACTTGTTTTTAAAAATAACGAATTGGAGGTAGATAGGAAAATAATAATTTAGAAGCACTGAAAGTGGTAACTTCAAGGGGTGTAAGCCTGCTTTACTTCTTGTAACAATTATAGAATTCTTTGACCTTTAACTGTTTGCAGTATAATTTTGATACAATTTTCAAAATTCCGTTTAAAAAGGTATGAAGATGTTATGCAAATGACTAAACTTTGGAAAATGCTAGCCTGGAAAACTTAAGCTCCCACAGTCTGTGAATTGGTCTAAAGAAACAGTGAATTCCCACTCTCTATTGCCATGTGTCTGTTGTCATAACACCCAGACAGTTTAAGTCACACGCATTTGTTATTTAAATTACAGTGAATTGTTCTGGGGATGGTGGTGTAGGGGATTATAACATGGAGACGTTACAGGGTTTCATAAACCAGGGCTGGAAGATACCTGGGACACTTGAAAAACCTTAAGTGCTCATTTGTAAAGATATATTTATACATTTCTGCCTAGTAAATACTATTACCCATCCCATCCCTTCCCCCTTCCTTCTCCCTTTTAAGGTTAATGATGGGTTCTGGAAAGCCTAGGACCAGAATGCATACACCACAGCTGCAAGTCTTTACTAGTTTCATTTCATGACATTCGTTAAATTGAAAATATAAGCGGGGTGGGTGGGCATCTATTATTAAATGAGATAAAGCATGTAAAATAACAGTGAATGAACAGTTGCTACCTTCTCTCTCACTCATGCCCCTGGGAAAGGAGATTAACTGGCAATCACTCAAATTATGACTAATCACTCCTTGGGTTCCTGGAATCTGGGACCAGAGTGATGGCTGGGATGTAAGGGGCTTCTTCCGTAAGGCAGAGTCTGATGGCTGGAAGAATCTAGAATCATATCAAAAGAAAGGAAGAGGCCTTCCCTGGGTGCGCGGTGGTTGAGAGTCCGCCTGCCGATGCAGGGGACGCGGGTTCGTGCCCCGGTCCGGGAAGATCCCACATGCCGCAGAGCGGCTGGGCCCGTGAGCCGTGGCCGCTGAGTCTGCGCGGTCCAGAGCCTGTGCTCCGCAACGGGAGAGGCTACAAGAGTGAGGGGCCTGCGTACCGCAAAAAAAAAAAAAAAAAAAAAAAGAAAGGAAAAATTAATGAGAAATGACTAGACTTTACACCCGATGGACTGGAACATTCCAGAGCCAAGCAAAGTTCTTCTCCCACGTGATTTCGTAATAATTAGGGCCAGCTGTGCCTGGGCAATTCAGGTCAAGCCAGATGCCAAAACCCGACTCAAATACTTATAGGAATCTCCTCATCACCAAGAGCCTCCAAACATCCAGTAGAAAATCAAAAGAAGGTAAATTGTTATCTCTTCCCATTCTGCCAAAATATTTTTCTCCTGAGTACCGATAACCTCTATGTGCTTCATGTCAGAGGATAATGCTACTGATGTTGTTATATTGTACATACATGGAAGAATTCTCTAAAAAAAAAAAAAAACCTTCATTAACAAATATTCCTTTCTGCTGAGATTTGTTCTTGGATTACTGCATGTACCCATGAGCCAGACCAACTTACCCATAAGTCACACATGTGTTGGCCAATAAAGATGAACTGTCTTAGCATCTCTCTGAATTGGAGAGGAATTAAGTGGCTGGGAGGATGGGTTGTCAGGAGGGAGACTTTATGATGCTCTGTTGTAAGTTTTGAATTTAAATGAAAAGGTGTACAAGAATTGCTCATTCCAAATAGTAAGTACTATTTAAAAAAAATTTTTTTCAGTAGAATATATGTATTTGTTTGCTGACTCACTCACCTTAACTATAGAAGTTCTAGTGGACACGATGAACTCTACTTTAGAAACGGAAAACATCTTTTCCTCCAGTTTATTTAAATTATATTCTTTCTATTGAATTGTGTATTTCTTGGAGTATTTTATTTTATTTTATTTTATTGGAGTATTTTAAATTGCAGGTCGTTTCATCATATGCTTCTTTGACTTCTTCTACTGCAGGACTATTTTCTTTAAGCTATAGCTGAGAGAGACTCCTAATAAAACAGTACAGCATTTGGCTTCAGTAGAACAAAAGTAGGCCAGGCCTTAAAGCAGTGCTGGGGGTTTGCCTGGTCCCAGGGCTCCCCTGCTGGCCTGCTCCTTCTCTAGAGCCCTGTTTCCACTCGTCCCTTTGTTGCAGCTGAAAAGGAGTTAGAACAAAAGCCACAGCTCTACTGTTATTTGCCACCGTGACTAACTTGGGCTAAATGTAGAATTCACCACATTCCCATCCAAAACCCTTGGGCTGGTGTTGGAACTTAGTCCAGGCTCTCTAAGGGGCTGCTCCTATGAGCCGGCCTTAGATGATCTTATCTGGACCGGCCTGTGGTTGTTTTCCACCTTGGGGACCTGAGTCCAGCTTGTTCTAGAGCAAGTTGATTTAAAAAAAAAAAAAAAAAAAATTTATTTTTGGCTGCGTTGGGTCTTTGCCACTGCGTGCGGGCTTTCTCTAGTTGTGGCAAGCTGGGGCTACTCTTCATTGCGGTGCGTGGGCTTCTCATTGCAGTGGCTTTTGTTGCAGAGCACGGGCTCCAGATGCGCGGGCTTCAGTAGCCGTGGTGCACAGGCTTAGTTGCTCTGCGGCATCTTCCTGGATCAGGGCTCGAACCCGTGTCCCCTGCAACCAGTGCGCCACCAGGGAAGTCCTAGAGCAAGTTGATTTTTAAAAGGCTTAGATACTCTGAGACGGGAAAGAGAATTCAGAGAAGAGTATTCTGAATGGATCCTAGACTCATCTGGGTTCCTTGACCAATAGAAGCTTCAACGAAGTAGCGTCCTCCATCTGTCCTAGGACCGAGCACAATGTCAAAGGTACAGTAGGAAACAGGCCACTTCAGAAGTGCAGGGAGCTCACATTTAATTTGATCCCCAGTTTTGGTTATTATCAGCCACCCTCTTAGATTCCCTCAATTCCTGCAGCAAAATTAGTTTAGAGAGGCAATAATATTTTTCTTAAAGGCATTTTAGCCTTTTTACTGAATAATTCAACAATGTCTAGTGGAACTCATAACCATTGACTCCTAGGTGTCCTCTATTTGGAGGGAACATATACTCACTTTATAGATCAGTGTTCTCTAAAATGAAGTATCTGGATCTGGTAGACATGCAAGACCATCTTTTGGAGCAGAGTAAGAAAATATTCCAACTTAGATATATTTTTATCTAAAACAAAACAGAAATTAAGCTTCAACTAGTACTTAATAAATGGGTTGAAACTGGTCTCCTCTCTCAGCCCACTTGTCAGAAGGTCAGGTGTTCTGGACAACAGAGGAGAAAACCTGAGGGAATCCCATAATTTGGAGATGTTAATAGAGTCACCATAATGTATTTGATTTCAGTGTAGGACACACTGCAGTTTATGTGTGGCAGGTTACATGGATTTACAAGTTTTTTAAACTAGTTTTGATAAAACTAACCCTGATAAAAATAGGCTAATGGTGTAAAATTATTTCTCTAATGGAATCAGAGAGTAAAGTTAATAAGAAATGCAAACGTAAGTAAACAGCAGGAATATGGTAGAGCATACACCTCTATAATTCATCTGTCACATGAGGTAAAAATAAGGACAATCTAATTCATCACATGGTCCCAACTAAAAATACTAGTGAGAGCAGAGTTACAGTTATTTTATCTCCATCTCATCTTTTTGAAATTTCTATTTGAGTAAATATTTTTAACATACATAAATGTTAATGGAGCTTTATATGTATATAATTTTATAAATAGATAAACATTTCATAAGCAAGCTTGCTGGAACACTTTTTACTGATGGGATGTGCAGTCAAAACAATTTGGAGACCACCGTTAAAAAGAGGCAAACTAAAGCAAAAGAACATTGAATTACTTCTGCAAATTCACAGAGCAAATGAGTCAGAGCCAGAAATAAACTCTGTCCTTGAGTCCCAATCATAGCAGGCTCCCACCCCTCGGGGGCGCTATGATTTTCTAAACTGCCACCTTCTTAAAATATTGTTTCTAATATTCTGCATACGTTAGATCCCTGAGGCAGTAAAATAAGACTGTGGAAAGAATGAAAGTTCTGGAGTCTGAGCCCTGGGATGTAGCCCAGGCCCTGCAATTACAGTCTTCTCATCTGCCTAATGGGAGTAAGTGACCACTCAGAGTTGGTGTGAGGATTAAATGAATGAATAAATATGAAGTCTCTGGCACATGGGAGCCTTTCCTCCCCTCCCCCATTATATTTTAATTATAATTCATGAAATTTTACTCTAAAGTGTGAGGTTAATCCAAATACTTTCATAAGTCAGGAAACCTGTGGAAATAAATCATTGCCTTCATCCTAAACATACTCACGTAGATGCCACCTGCTCTACCTGAGGCACCTGCACTGAAATCCTCCCAACACCCAACACTGAGTTTCTCGAGGATGCTTCACGCTGCCGAAGAGCATTTCCAGTTTCCATAACTCTCTCGGCAACACTAATGGACCATGTCGCTGGGAGACAGAATGCTGGAACCATATCCCTGAGGGAGTCACGTCAGAATCTCAGGGGTGGTGGTTTGACAAAGTAGATCAATATGAAAGTATAATTTTACATTTATAAATTTAAAACGCTTGCATAATACATACCGCAAAGAGTAAAACTCACCAAGCCATCATGGCTGGTGGGGATACCCAAAAGAATCGGTGATTATCATGGGGGAAAGGTAGAGTGAGGGCAGCCCCCATAAATGGGCATGAAGGGAAACAGGAGTGGGAGTGAGGCTTTAGGTCCATTAAAGGGGAACAAGTTTTTAAAATGATGAGCAAATGGCAAAAGATCTGAATGAACACTTCACCAAAAAGACATTCAGGTGGCAGATAAGCATATTCGTTGAAAGATGCTCAACATCTTTAGTCATTAGAGACAGTCCGATTAAAACCACAATGAGGATTACTACACACTTGTAGAATGGCTTTAAAAAGAAAAAGAAAAAAACTGAAAACAAGTGCTGATAAGGATGAACTCTCATACCTTATTGGTAGAAATTCACAATGATACAGCCACTTTGGAAAACGGGCTTCCAGTTAGATACGCACTTACCATACAACCCAGCAACCCCAACCCTAGATATTTACTCAAGTGCTTGAAAACTTAATGCTTCCACAAAACCTATACATGGATGTTTACATAGCAGGTTTACACATAACCTCCCAAAGCTGGAAAGAAATCAGATGTTCTTTAACAGGAGAATAGAGAAATGAACTGTGATATGTCCATATGTGGAATACTACTCAGTAATAAAAAGGAACAAACTACTGATCCATACAAGAACATGGAGGAATCTTAAATACCTTTAGCTTAGTAAAAGAAGCCAGAACGAAAGGCTACCTATTGTAGGATTCCATTTATATGACTTCTTAAGAAGGCAAAATTATAAGGGTGGTTGCTAGGGGCTGGGGATAGGAGAGAGGCTGACTTCAAAAGGTCAGCACAGGGGAATTTGGGGGATGATGGAACTGTCCTGTATGTTACTATGGCGGTGAATACATGACTGCATTTGTCAAAATCCATAGAACTGTAGAGTCCAAAGAATGAATTTTCACTGTATGCAAGTTAAAAAAAAAATCAACCAGGTTATCAGAGGACTAAGTTGGAAGGCAGACCGTGGCAAATGAATCTAACAGTATTATACACACCATGCTTAAGGGGGTGGGGGAGAAAGGAGGCAATCTAAGTAATTTTGGAAAACAGTGCTTTGAGTTGATATTGCAAGGCAAAGACAAAAAGCAAAATTATACTATACTCTAGAGAGTAAATTTATCTCTCACAGCATAGAGTTTAGAAATTTTGAAGCTAGTTTACCTCTCTACCAGGGTTGAACAAAGAAGTAAATAGATTATAGATGATGAGAGACAGGTTTCTCACAGTTGAAGAAGAAGTTATAAGTAAGTGAAGGAAGACTGTTAGAACAAACCCAGTGGTGCTGGATTAAATCGGAGATATCAGTATGAGCTCGTGTGTGTTTTTAATATATATTTAGACAGATCAGAGCTTCTCCACTTTGGCGTTATTGACATTTTGCATTACACGATTCTTTGCTTTGGGGGCCTGTACCGTGCATTGCAGGGTGGTTAACAGCATCCCTAGCCTTTACCCAGTAGATCCCTGTAGCACCCTCCCCTTGAGCTTCGATACCCCAAAATGTCCCCAGGCGTTGCCAAATATCCCTTGAAGCGGGGAGCAAAATTGCCCCAGGTTGAGAACCACTGAGTTAGATCTGTATAGAAGTAAATATAGATGTGTGTGTATGCGTGGGTTAGTATACATTATTTCCTAGCTCTGTTCACTGAGGGCCCAGAAACAGTGACACCACAGTAGCAATGAGCACCTCTAACATCCTGATTTCTAAACACCAGCCTCCAGTGCAAGGAAGGAGGGTCCTTAGAGAAGCAGTTGAGTCCAGGCACGGGGCGGGGAAGATACAAAATGGGCCTGAAGCATCTTGTGGTGCTATAACATGAGGAAGTGCTCAAAAACCAGGGTGGGAGGCTTGCTGGACCCTGAAAGAGCTTCCAATAGCCCAAACTGGAACAATCTGAACAACAGAATAAATAACAATAATATGGGATTATAATGCAAAGGACAAAATAAATATCCATTAGTTTATAATGTCGTGAATTAATCAATGAAAGAGAAAAGACAACTCTTCCTTCCAGAAGAATTCGAATTCATAAATGCAGAAGGACTGAAAGAAACCGTAGAATCATTTGAACACCACAGAAATAACTGCAACAGGCAAGAACCACTTATGGATGCTAAAATTAGTGAGCGAAAGTTTAAGGAGAAACAGATAGCAGAGAAACCTGGCAGACAAATGATAAAGGGTAACATCACTGGGAATTAAGACATACCAATATTATCTACTCCCTGATATGATGCAGTGAGAAGGGCACCTCTCATGGTGTGTTCTTCCCCCAAATTCATAACCTCAAGCTACCTAGGAGACAACGTCAGACAAACCCAAATTGAAGGACGTTTTACAACGTAATTGACTAGTATTCTTCAAAAGTGTCAAGATCACAAATGATAAGGAAAGACCAAGAAATTGTAACAGATTGGAAGAGACTAAGGAGCCGTGACAACTAAATGCGATGTGGCATCTGGACTAGAAAAAGGATGAAACTGGAAAAACTGGGGTAATCTGATTAAAGTCTATAGCTTAATCAGTTAGTAGTACTGTATCAACATTAACCTCTTGGGCTTCCCTGGTGGCGCAGTGGTTGAGAGTCCGCCTGCCGATGCAGGGGACATGGGTTCGTGCCCCGGTCCGGGAAGATCCCACATGCCGCGGAGCGGCTGGGCCCGTGAGCCATGGCCGCTGAGCCTGCGCGTCCGGAGCCTGTGCTCCACAGCCGGAGAGGCCACAACAGTGAGAGGCCCGCGTACCACAAAAAAAAACCCCAAAAAACATTAACTTCTTAAAATGGCTACTTGCATCATGGTTATGTAAGGTGTTAATACCAAAGGAAGGTGATTGAGGTTTATATGGGAACTCACTGGACTGACTTTTTGCAACCTTTTTGTAAGTCTAAAATTATACAAAAAGAAAAAGCTTTTTAAAAGATGAGAATCATGGAAGTATTCTTCTGCATGATACCTTCACTCCAATCACAGCACATAAGTTACATTCCAAGTGCCATTCAGTAGCCCTAAAGATGAGTAAGTTTTCTAGAAACTGGTACCAAAGGTACATGGAGGTAACTAAGGGACTCTGGGTACCCCTGTCCACCATATAGTCTTTGGTGTCAATTACTTCTAAGGAATTGAATGTTCCATCTTATTTTTTATAGACCTATAAAATATACCATGGTTTTCCCTATAAACTGAGAGTTGGATATAATCTTGAAAAGAGGGTGTGGCTCCACAGAAGTGGTTAGAATCATTTTGAATGAAAATGAAAAGAGATGTACAACTGGACTCTTTTTCTTGGTAAATCACTTCTCTTCCTCCTGTAAGTATTTTTCACCAGGTTTTCATGTGGTCCGTCGGAAATGTACAACATTGCAAGAGGGCTAGTGGGAAAGGGGGACCTGGAACCAGCAGGGAAGGTAGGCAGAGGACCAGACTCTATGTCAGAAACAGAGGCGTGGAAGACTGTGGAGAAGAATAGCCCCCTTCTCACTTCTGCTGAGCACCCGCCTCGCCAGACACTGCACGGAGAGCCCTATGACTTGCCCAACGCTGCACAGCTACGAGCAGCAGAGCCAGGTCTTGAAACCAGTGTCAGGCCACAACCAACACCATCGCCACTTTTCCTCAAGTCCTGCAAGTGATCGTGGAGGTTAAACACTCTTAAGGCCAGAAACTAGAGTCATTCCAGAAGCTGGGTGTCTGGCCATCGTGGTCAGAAGTAAGGCAAGGGTCTGGGAGTCAGACCGGATGGAAAGGGTCAAGGAGCTCAGCGATAAAGAGAGTGACTCCAGTGGCAGGGCGCAGGAATTGGTCTTCTCTTCAGGCAGGGAATGTTTGCTCCAGGGACGTTTTTTCCTTTCTCTTTTTTTTTGTCTGCGCCCTGCGGCTTGCGGGATCTTAGTTCCCCGAATAGGGATTGAACCCGGCCCCTCTGCAGTGAAAGCATGGAGTCCTAACCACTGGACCACCAGGGAAATCCCTAGGGGGTCTTTTTTTTCCTTCTGGGAGCACAGGATTGGGTCCACGCTGACACGACTGGAGCCTAGGCTCTGAGACTTACCAGCTGTGTGACATGGGGCAACTTCCTTACCTCTCTGAGCCTCAGATTCCCCACCTGTAACAGAGGGATCATAACTGTGAACCAGATCATGTCATTCCTCTACCCCAAACACTCCAGTGATGTCTGATCACACCCAGAACAAAATCCCCAAACCTATAAGGCCCCATATGATTGGCCCCTGGGTCCTACCCACCCTCTCTAATACCTCTGCCTGGAATGCATGTTTCATATTCATCCAGGCTCAGTTCAGAGGATCCTCCCCTGCCCACCCTCTCCTCTCCCCCATCATCCTTCTCTATCCCCTTCATACCTCCCTCTGCTTTATACTCATCCCTTCATTTGGTACGGCAGCGACTTAACTAGTCCAGAATTGAAATGTAATCATTTATATCAGGACTGAGATACGGAAGTGAATTTATATAACTGAATTCAAAGCAGGGGGTGGGGAAGAGAATTCAGAAAATTACCTAATGCTAATTGAATGTTCTTCATAAAAGTAAAGAATTGGAAACAACCTAAATGTTCACCAACTGGGTATTCATTAAATAAATTGGAGTATATTCGTACCTTGTAACACATCATACCATCATGGGAAAATATGCAAAATATGTAGTTTTGTGAAAAGGGCAAGTTTCAAAACAAAATATATGGTACAATACAATTAATGTTGGGAAAACTTTCTGTGTAAGTGCATATAAATGTAAATTAAAAATTTAAATTGTGTACACACACACACACACATACACACACACATTTATACAGTGTTTTTTTTTTTTTTTTTTCCTGGAAGAATATGTATATTAACTGGTTTAAAGCAGTTACCTCTAAGGAAAGGAATTGGAAGGGAAGGATGAAGGGCAGGGGTTGGGAAGTGAGGGATAATGTTCTGTTCTTATTCTTTATATTTCTGTGTTATTTGAATTTGTTATAATAAATGCATGTTATGTTTGCAGTTAAAAACAGGAATGGCAGCAAATCATGATGAGAGGAAATTCCCGAGGCAGACTGTGCTAGAATTGCAGTAAACACACAGAGGACTTAGAAACCTGGAGAGAGGAAGGGTCAGTGGGCCACACCGAGAGCTGAAGCCACTGTCCTCTGTTAGGATCTGTCCTGGCTGCCCGGGGAAATGTGAGCTTGTCACCGGCGACCCCACAGTAACATAATCCTAGGAAGGAACCTGAGCCATCCCCTGCCTGGTCACCTTTGTTCCTAAATCGGGGACGAATGGTTTTCTTTCCTGGTGGAAACCATTTCAGGAGAGGATTCAAGGGTCCATGTTGGGAGTGCAGGCTGGAATTCACCCCCCTTTCCTCCCCATGTGTAATCCCGGCCACTCTGGCCGTATTTAAGTGTGTTCAATTCACATTGGAGCCTCTGAAAGGGACATCTCAACAAGACTTTTTAAAAGAAGCATTCATATACAATTTTGAAGGATATCCTTAAGTTACTCTTTGGTGTTCTGTTTTTTAGGTAAAGTTGTCTCAATTCATCTTTCTTCCTAGTACATATTTATTGACTCTCAAATTGTTTCTGCTCAAAGAAAAATTTTGTTGGTTGTTTTTGTGCAAAGTTGGTGCAGGAGACAGAGCCCTGGAGGCTGACTGTGCCTGGAGCCTTCTGGACAATCTTGAACAGAATTGTTTTCTTCTCTGGCCTTCAGTGTCCTTATCTGTTACATGAAAAAGTTGTACTAGGTGATCTCCAGACTCTCTGTAAGTGCTGACATTTATATCCCAGCCCATGAACCTTTGAGTGAACATATACCCACTGCCCAGAGCTGTGGGGGGGCACTATGAGCCCACAGATTTATAGCATAAATGAATTTTAAACCCTTTCTCTTTTGATTGCTCCCTTGTCCTTTCCAAGCAAAAAATGAACCCCTCCTATATTAGCGCATAAATGACATCACCAGCTGAGAGAAAGGCCAATCTGATTAGAGAAAAAACTGGCTTCCTGATGGAACTTGCAGGCCAGCTTGAAGACTCTCTTGGAGCCCACAGCCCTCTGACAGCCTTGAATTGCCTCCTCCTCCTGGAAGTTCTCCTGGATTGGCTGAGAGTTTCCTGAGGTGCAGTAGGTGAGAAAAAGAACACTTGTCACCCTCTGAGACTGGCTATGCCTCTCCACAGGATATTCTCCAAGAAAGGCAGTTTTAACCCATCCCCAAACAGAACCTTTATTTTTTAATTAGAGTTAGGAGTTGAACAAACACTACTGAAGAGATGCAAATGAATGTTTTTCTGGGTCTGTTTCAGCAAGTAGATGTTACTCATTTAAAGGCAGTACATTGCATTAAAAAAAAAAAGCTTGAACAATGCTTGAAAGTCATTTCATTATCTTTAAGTAGGTTAAACTAATTTGTCTATACTTTTGTCTATCCTTTAATTGGTTTAATAAGTTCTCTCTTTAATAAACAAAGATTAACTTCAGCCAACGTTAATTTTTTTTAATTGAAGTATAGTTGATTTACAAAGTTGTGTTAGTTTCAGGTGTACAGCAAAGTGATTCAGTTATATATATATATATATATTCTTTTCCAGATTCTTTTCCATTATAGGTTATTACAAGATATTGAATATAGTTCCCTGTGCTATAGAATAGGACTTTGTTGTTTATCTATTTGTTATATAGTAGTGTGTATCTGTTAATCCCTAATTTATCTGTCCCCCCTTTCCCCTTTGGGAACCATAAGTTGGTTTTCTATGTCTGTGAGCCTATTTCTGTTCTGTAAATAAATTCTTTTGTATCATTTTTTGAGATTCCACATATAAGTGATATCCTATCTTTGTCTTTGTCTGACTTACTTCACTTAGTATGATAATCTCTAGGTCCATCCATCTTGCTACAAATGGCATTATTTCATTCTTTTTTATGGCTGAGTAATATTCCCTTGTACATATGTACCATGTCTTCTTTATCCATTCATCTGTTGATGGACACTTAGGTTGCTTCCGTGTCTTGCCTCTTGTAAATAGTTCCACCAACTTTAATGATCACAAACACTTAAATTCCATCATTCAAATACATTTGTTAGAACAATTATTAACTTTCACATTTGACTCTTCCAGAGGCTCCTACGTACTGATTTGTGGCGTCAGTCTTTGTCAGCTCATAGTTTACTGTAATCTCTCTGATTTCAAACTCTTTTCTTTTTCTGCTGATCCTTGTTTCCAGTAGATTCTCTAGTTTTAACGCTTCCTAACATCTCATGGCCAAGTAGCACCAAGCTGGTATTTCTGAAATGTTTTTTTCCCCCTAAATTTGTGTGCTCCCAGCAAGTCAACACACATGAAGAAGGATTTCGTGTAGTTTGGTCTCTTTTGAATGCCTCTTCGGGTCATGGTCAAAGTGAGAAAGAAGCAAGCAACAAGGTAGCGCAGCCTAGGGTGGGAAACAAGCTTGATCCACAGTCACTAGACCAGGCCTGTGCTTTAAGGACCTGGGTCCACCTTTCTAAGATTCAGTTTCCCATCGGCAAAATGAGGCTATTGAAGCCGACTGGCCACTGTATTTTCCGTTCTGACTTTCCACTGTGTTGTGAGAAACAGCAGTTGGAAGTAGCTGGTATGATTTATAAACCATTTTAGGTCCATCAGAAAGGGATAATGTAAATCTTGAGAAGTACAACTACCAGGGTGCCCATGAGACTCATGTAATCACTCCTTTTCTTGGAGAGATTAGGAAATTGTGGTTGAAAACGAAAAAGCCCTAAGTTGCAGTCCTGTACTCATTGTTTAACCCCCCCCCCAAAAAAAGAGAAGTCAGTATTTTCATCGGAAAAAGAGTATATATAGCATGTTTTGAAGTGAAAGAAAAGTAAACAAGAATGAAAAATGTTTATTAACATTAAAAAGTTTCAGTTTCCTGATTGTTCCACAACACAAAAGCCTTCTCTGTTTTTGTTACTAAGTGGCCTGTGATTTAAAGCTGCTGATAGCACCAACTGCTCACAATGCCCCGGGCCCCCTTCTTCCCTGTGCAGTCCTAGCAGACACTCATTTGTATGTATGGTTTCAGCCTGTCTGCAGCGTCTGGCCAAAAGGGCAGATACTAATGGCTTATGTTAATTACTATCCAACCACTTCCTTTCATTAGAGTGTTTATTAACATTCTCACTTCTGCCCATTGAACCAGCTGGCACGAGGCTACGCTGGCAGCCCTAAGTTCACAGGCTGTTTTCACTCGGGGCTTATAAAATAGAAGAGATTTTTCCTTTTGGATCACGAAACCTTTCCTGTTCCTGTCTCAGCCGAGAGCTTTCTGAGATGACACCGAAATAGCAACTTGGGGAAAAAATGTCTTGCTGTTGGGGCCCATCCTCAGAGTTGTTCTACATAGATTTTGCTGCTATAATTTGATAGGTATCCATCCATCTGCTTAGACATCTCTTTTTTAATCATGAGTGAGCACCATATCCCCCTCATTCTAGCTGTATGCCCTCAGAAGCTATGAAATAATTTGTGTATCGGTGAGAGTATGAATCATTTTAGGAGGAATACGCAACTTCTCTGAATACATCTCTAGATTAGATTTCTCAATAGCACAACCAGACACGGTTCAGTAAACTTTAGGGGTATGGGGAGTGGGGAGTGGAGTAAAGTAAGGTAGCTGGGGAAAAACTCTGAAAAGCCAAAACTTCGGATAGCGTGATAAGCTATGGACGGACATATTTTATATTTAACAATAACGGCACAATTAACCATAAAGAACTCTAGATCTTTCTATTTCATTGGTTGCCCATGTCCCTTTAAGGTGCCCTGAGGTGGGAAACGGACAAGTCACCAGGAGAATGACAAAGCAGGAATGACACGGTAAACAGTGCTTTCCAGCGTTCTCACCCAGTGACCACCCCCAGCGATCACTTGTTGCGAAATATCAAATGCAGGAAAAGAGATAGAGCAAAATGCTAAAGAGACGGTTCTTAGTTACTTTGTTGGGAAATCACAGTAGATCCCGCTTTCAAGGGGATCAGAAGTGTTCACATCTGATCAGGCCACATATATTAGATTAATGGGTTTTTTGCTTTCATATTAGAGCATAGCTTTCAAATACCACGTAAAGAACACAGATTTTGCCAGGGACTTTCACAGCTGCAAAAGACATGGGCTTCATTAACTTCTTTTTAAATTAAAGTGAGAGCAGGCCTGTGCTTTGTACTACGAATCCCTTGAAAAGGCCACATTCCTTTCTCTTCTCGCGTCTCAGGTCCCAGCCGCCAGACCTAACCAGCTCCTGGGGTTATGTGCCCTAAGGCTAAGACCATGCTTAGTCACACTCTCTGCAGCCTCGAGGAGTTCTGGGAAGGAAAGTCTTTGGCGTTTGCTGGCGGGTGGCGGTGGGGGTGGGTGGGAGGGAGCTGATAATGGAGTCCCAGCAGCAATGAGAAGGGTGCTTCAGTGAGAGGCATTCATTTCATCAGCAAATATTTGTTATCTACAAACAAAGCTGATACTTAGCTGTTCTGCACCAGTATGGCTGTATCTACCAGTTTTCAAAATATCAGAATACTTCCACACTGACTGGTAAAATGTCATGACCCTGAGCCTTCCCAGTGTCCCCCTCTGCCCCAGACATGCCAAGCCCCCCCCCACCGTACCTCCTGAATTCCCTAAGACCAAGTACCCCCAGAATTCCATAAGACCAAGGACCTATGAGATACACACCTGGCCTCACGGGGGGCTCCAGGACTCTGCTGCAGCACCAAGACTCATATTATGTGGAAAGGGCCATGCCACTGACATGGGTGTAAATATTTAGACTATCACCCTTGCCTCTAATGTCCCAGCACTGAGCTGGGCATCTGTGGTACACAGAAGAATAAAACATTGACCCCTGTCTTCCAGGATCACCTGGAGGAGAATTATCATGAAAAAGGCTCTGTGCTAAGGCCTAGGAATCTTGAGATGGTGTTGCTTTGGTGAAATTGATTTGCGGACATATCAACAGGGGAGAGTGATCAGGTTCTCAGGGACAGATTCACATCAGTCAAGGTCTTGAGAGACTGCTATATAAACCCAAATCGCAACTGATGAATTTGCAATGAGAAATAAGAACTTCTAAGCAGAGTGGACATTTGTGTCACCTTGACTAACACATCCTCTCCCAGTAGGAATCGAAATAGGAAGACAAATGATAATGAGAACAGAGCTTGAGCACACAGCCTGAGCAGAGATATTAGAGGAATGGTTTTCATGTCAAAGGGTGTCACATTTTCTTAAGCTCATGCTTTCACTGCCTCTCTGGAGATGGACCCATGCGCTCCTCCCTCTGCGAGTCCTTCCCTCCGACTCCCGCTTTCTCTCTCCATGCAGACAGCCCCCTTTTGTTGACACGTTCTGTCTTTAGATTTGCTAATACCACGGAGAAAGCTCAGGCCAAACTGCTGGTTTCCTGTCCCTGGCTTGGAAGACATTCTGCCTTTCGGGTGCCCCGCACTGATCCTTGGTGTTTGGGTTGTATTGTTATCATTTAGTTCATTGGTTCTCAGATTTGGCTAAATTTTGGAAGCATCTGCGAAATCTGAAAAAATACTGATGCCTGGTTCCCACTCCCAGAAATTCTGATTTAATGGATACGGGGTGCAATCTGGGCATTGGGCCTTGTTAAACCTCCCCAAGACACGCAGCCAGAATCTGGGGCTCCTAGAGAGTTGACATTCAAAGAAAAGAGCTTTGAATTTGAACCAACTTTGAGAATCGCTGATTTAACTCAGAGCTGGAGGATGCCTTGACCTGCACCAGCTTATAAGGCATGCCACGGCTCTGCTTACAGCCCGAGGTGATGATTTATTTGGTCTGGAGTGTGTGTGAAGCATGGGCATTTTCACAAACCTCCCCAGATGATTGCACTGTGTAGCCAGGATTGAGATTCAATGGTCTGAGCATTCATCTTACTGAGTTTTTGGTATCAGTTTCTCCTTGGACATGGCATTGTACACAGGGAACATAGAAGAAAAACTGAGGACAACTCAGTAGGGGTGACTTTTCCCAGAGGAAGAGTGGGGGGGGGGGCTGTTCGTGTGAGTAAGCTCTGTGGCGTCATCAGGAAGAATGCATGAGCAGGATGGATTGGGCTATACAATCTTTTGGCCATTTTCTGCCGTATCTTAGAGTAATTTTAATAGAAGCCAGTGAAGTCATTGGGTGTGCTTGAGGAAAGGTAGGTCTGCTGCTTACTTCTGCATGAGGAATCTGACTTTTTGTCTTCTTTGGGTGTTTTTTTGGCCTGCTCCTCTGTGCCCCTCCACCTGAGTCCCCTGCTTTCCAAAGGCTGCCATCTTGAAGGAGGCTGAGCTACATTCTGGTCCATATTCTCCTTAGCAGCAGCTATGCTTAGCAGAGAAGCAAGAGACTGGAGAATCCCAGCCTGCCATCTTCCTAAATAAACTAAGGATTTTCAGTTTTCCTCATGATTCCCTAATTTCCTGTTGTCATTTCTAACCTTTCTGACGTGCATTAAAATTCATTTGTGCTTTCTGGGTGTTTGCAACCTTGTCTGATTGCAGGGCATCTGGGAAAGCCATCAACTCCACTTGTAAGCAACTTTAAAAAAAAATGCATTCCTGGGAGTGGAAAAGGCAGTGGGAAGGGCAAAGGTCCACTCCAGCGCCTCTGCCCTTCCTTCCCCTGGGACTGCTAGTCATAGGATTTGGAGCTAAATGATTCCGAATTGGGAGAAGGGGGACAGAGCAGGGCCACCGTGTCAGGTTGAGCAGGTGACAACCAGCACAATTCTAAGCGAGCCACTGACACTCATTCTTTGGTCACGGTGACCTCAGCCACCTTCCCCCATTGCCCCATTCAGCAGCCCTGGCAGAAGCACTGTTCTTTGAATTTCAGCTCTTCGACGGCCCCAGATTCCAGTTGCATTTGTGCTTCTGAGACATGCAGCACCAGAGAAGTCCCTGGTTTTCTCTGGGCTTCGTTTTGTTCATTTAGAAATCGACAGGTGTTTTCCAGGTCTCAGAGTGATTCCAAACGTCACTTTCTCTAGGTGTGTGGGAGCCCAGCTATGTGCACGTTTGAAACAATTTGTATATAATCTCGCTGATAGAATATTTGAAGACTTCAATAGCCAGATATGAGGCTGAATTCTTCCTTCTGGCCCTCTGTTGTACCCATTTCAGATTTGATGATCCCTTGGAGCCATTTCCCAGCTTAGTCACATGAAGATCCAGTATCTCTCAGAAAGCAACTATGGAAGAAACCCCCATTATAAGGCATCTCTTTATATCACTCAAAGAGCAGCCATGCTCTGCCCTTTACGATCATCTAAATATCCACAATTACAGACGAATGGATAAAGAAGACATGGTACATATATACAATGGAATATTACTCAGCCATAAAAAGGAACGAAATTGGGTCATTTGTGGAGATGTGGGTGCATATAGAGACGGTCATACAGAGTGAAGTAAGTCAGAAAGAGAAAAACAAATATCGTATATTAACACATATATGTGGAACCTAGAAAATGGTACAGATGAACCGGTTTGCAGGGCAGAAATTGAGACATAGAAGTAGAGAAAAAACATAGGGACACCAAGGGGGGAAAGAGGCGGGAGGTGGTGGTGGTGGTGGTGTGATGAATTGGGATTGACATGTATACACTGATGTATATAAAATGGATGACTAATAAGAACCTGCTGTATAAAAAAAAAAATCAAATCAAATCAAAAACAAAACAAAACAAAACAGAAACAGACTCATAGATAGATATAGAAAACAAACAGGTGGTTTCCAGAGGGGAGAGGGCTGGGGGACTGAGTGAAAACGGTGAAGGAGATTAAAAGGTACAACCTTCCAGTTATAAAATAAATAAGTCAGAATGATGTAATGTACAGCATAGAGAATATAGTCAATAATATCGTAGTATCTTTGTATGGTGACATGTTGTAACTAGACTTATACTAATGATCATTTAGTAATGCATAAAAATGTTGAGTCATTTTGTTGTACACCTGAAACAAATATAATTTTGTAATTCATTTATACTTTAATAAAAAATATAATAAAACTTCTAGTCCATAAGATCATAAAAGCCAAAAAGAAAAATAATTAAAAATAAATAAAAATAAATATCTACAATTAAATATGGCCATTTAACATAGAGAGCAGACTTGTGGTTGCCAAAGGGGAGAGGGGGTAGGGGAGGGATGGAGTGGGAGTTTGGGATTAGCAGATGCAAACTATTATGTATAGAATGGATAAACAACAAGATCCTACTGTATAGCACAGGGAACTATATTTAATATCCTGTGAGAGACCGTAATGGAAAAGAATATGAAAAAGAATGTATACATATGTATAACTGAATCACTTTGCTGTACAGCAGAAATTAACACAACATTGTAAATCAACTATACTTGAATAAAATAATTTTTTTCAAAAATGTCGTCTTTTAAAATATCCCTCTCTCTCACGAGAACTGATAAGCTATAAATCAGGATTGTCTTTGTCTTCAGAAACCAGCAGTCTCTGTACACATAGGTTTGTTCTCCTGCGTTTGGGGGGTGGGAGTGGGGGAAGCATCTATGTATCATCACCTGGTAGATCTCATCTTTAACTGGTCCCAGTGAGATGATTCCCCAACATTCCAGATGCTGCAATGAATGGTGAGCCCAGATGAAAAAGAATCAGATCTTTATTGTATTGATAGATGCCCAGTGCAGTATATGTGTGTGGGCCTGTGAGAGAGAGTCCGACTTCCTCATTTGATGACATTTATTTGCGCATTATTGAAACTGACAAAAATGTCCAGGAGGCAACCGTGCTGGGAGCATTTTGGTTTTGCCTTTCTTCAACGTGTCCTCTTTTCTAAAAAAAAAAATCTCTTGTAATTGCTCCATGTTACCCTGGAAGGCCCATGAAGAGTTTCATTGAGAACCGTAGAAAATGTTTTTCATAAAAAAATTGAATGAAAGATTCTTTAAATTCTATAGTGCTTTACAATTGTCAAAAGTTTCACACACATGATTTCATATAATTGCATAATAACCCCCTTTTCCCCCCGACCCCTATCTTGACCCTCCCCTCTTCCCTCTCCCCACTGGTAACCACTAGTTTGTTCTCTGTGAGTCTGCTTCTTTTTTTGTTTTATTTACTAGTTTGTTGTATTTTTGAGAGTCCACATGTAAGTGATTATCATATAGAATTTGTTTTTGTCTGTCTGACTTATTTCACTTAGCATAATGTAGAATTTTAGAGCTAGCAGATGCCATACAGGGCATCCTTCTGGCACTGGCATCGACTTCAAACTTCTACAGATGAAGAAGCAGAGGCATAAAGTGACACAGCAGGTAACACCCAGGTCCCCTGACTGTGTTACCCCCGAGAGCCCCAACTCCCCGCCCTGGGAATGCAAACGTAATCTTAGTCTCCCCAGCCTCACCTACCTAAAGCGAGACTACATTCATAGTAATAAACCAAATTTCACTAGTTCGTGCCCAGATGTCCTTAGTGCTCTGCAGCACGTATCCCTAGTGTTTCTGGAAGTTTCCATGTACTCATGGACAAACTTACTCAGCTCTGTCTACCAGGCCTCTCCTTCCCACCAGGCCACAGCACTGGGATCAACTGTTTTATTTACTGAGGCTCTATGAAAGATTTCCATTCAATGAAAGCGTTTTGCTTAAAAGTTTGAAAATTTTTTCCAATCAGTTTATTTTCATCAGGAACAAGTGTTATGCATCCCAGATTTGTACTCTGCCATTCAGAAATATTATCAATTTATTTGTCAATGATTATTCGTCAAAACCCTTGCATAAATGCAGTTAAATAATTTTTCCTTTTCTGTGTTTCACTATTACATGTTCGTACAATACGATGTCAGTTCCTTTCAGGATTGCGTTACTGCCGCTTTACCTTGCTTTCAGTTTCCTGTTTAAAATGCAATTGTTTGGAAAAAAAATTTTTGTTTCAGTTATTTAACACAGATACTCTGAGAACATCTGTAATTTCTTGGTACAGCAGGGACACGTTCACTGGCGGGCATTTAATAAGTGTTGTGTATTTTTTTTTTAACTTTCCTTTTTAGCTCTCAGAGTTATTCCTGTATCCACTTGAGGTTTGCCCTAGTATTTTTCTCTGGATTTCTTTATCAAGCTCTACATTCTGCCAACTCTTCCATTTAGGTGTTTGCTTTTGTAAGATAATTTGCGAAATGATTAGCATTTTTCAGATGTTGTTTGCTACCTTTGTGCTATATCTCATTCTCTTTTTTTATAAAGGTCATAGGACGTGTATTACCTTTCCCTCTTTCTTCTTCCTTATCTTCAAGAACTACTCAGGAATTACATACCTTAGGCAATTAATAAGTCAATTTAGACTTGAACAAGTAGATACTTGAACAACATCGTATTTCTTATTTATTTATTTTATTTTTGTACTTATTAAAACATTTTTACTTGGAAATAATGATATATTCACAGGAAATTGCAAAAAGAGTACAGCAAGGTCCCATGTCCCCTTCATCCAATTTCCTGAGCCCTGGGTTAGTTGGTGGCAACAGCAGATGGAGATCGTCCAAAGGCTTTACTGAAAGCAAGGCCCTAAATCCTCGTCTTCAGTCCTTAAAGACTTAGAAAAGCCATAGTTTTCTTTGTCATGTGTGACTTTCCTGTGGCTAGATAGGGGAGTCACCTCCCCACATTATGTGACTAGACCAGAAAGATTAAAACCGGGAGATATAACACTCTTATAATGTGTGGTGTGCTTTGTCATTTTGTCACGTGTAGATTCGTGTAACGGCCACTACAAGATACAGAACTACTCTATCACCACAAAGTCTTTGTCATGATACCCCCCAGCCCTCGCCATCCGTAATTTTTGGCAGCAACTAATCTCTACTCCATCTCCATAATTTTGTCATTTTGAGAATGTTATACAATTGGAATCCAACAGTATGTCTGATTTGAGACTGGCTTTTTTTCACTCAGCCTAATATCCTTTGAATTCCATCAAAGTTGTTGTGTATATCAATTGTTCATTCCTTTTTATTGTTGAGTAGTAATCCATGGTATAGATATTCCACAGGTGTTTTAACCATTCTTTTCAGAGGATTTTTTGATTACTTCTGGGTTTTGGCTATAGCAAATAAAGCTCCTTTGAATGTTAGTGGGCAGGTTTTCGTGTAGACATAAGTTTTCATTCTTCTGGGATAATTCCATGAAAGTGTGATTGTTGGGTCCTATTCTAAGTGTGTGTTTAATTTTTTAAAAAAACACCAAACCACTCTACAGATACTGCACATTTTATATTTTAACAATATATGAGAGATCGAGTTTCTCTGTATTCTTGCTAGAATTTGCCATTATTGCTATTTTTTAAAAATTTGACTCTTCTAATAGGTGTATAGTGATAGCTCATCATGTTCTTAATTTGCACTGCCATAGCCATAACGATGAATCACATTGAACATCTTTTAATGTACTTATTTGTGTGTGTCTTTTTTTTTAACATCTTTATTGCAGTATAATTGCTTTCCAATGGTGTGTTAGTTTCTGCTGTATAACAAAGTGAATCAGCTATACATATACATATATCCCCATATCTCCTCCCTCTTGCATCTCCCTCCCACTCTCCCTATACCACCACTCTAGGTGGTCAAAAAGCACGGGCTGATCTCCCTGTGCTATGCGGCTGCTTCCCACTAGCTATCTATTTTATGTTTGGTAGTGTATATATGTCCATGCCACTCTCTCACTTCGTCCCAGCTTACCCTTCCCCCTCCCTGTGTCCTCAAGACCATTCTCTACGTCTGTGTCTTTATTCCGGTCCTGTCCTTAGGTTCTTCAGAACCTTTTTATTATTTATTTATTTATTTATTTTTGCAATACGCGGGCCTCTCACTGTTGTGGCCTCTCCCGTTGCGGAGCACAGGCTCCGGACGCGCAGGCTCAGCGGCCATGGCTCACGGGCCCAGCCGCTCCGCGGTATGTGGGATCCTCCCGGACCGGGGCATGAACCTGTGTCCCCTGCATTGGCAGGTGGACTCTCAACCACGGCGCCAGCAGGGAAGCCCCCTTTTTATTTTTATTATTTAGATTCCATATACATGTGTTAGCATATGGTATTTTTCTCTTTCTGACTTACTTCACTCTGTATGACAGACTCTAGATCCATCCACCTCATTACAAATAACTCAGTTTCGTTTCTTTTTATGGCTGAGTAATATTCCATTGTATACATGTGCCACATCTTCTTTATCCATTCATCTGTTGATGAACACTTAGGTTGCTTCCATGTCCTGGCTATTGTAAATAGAGCTGCAATGAACATTGTGGTACATGACTCTTTTTGAATTATGGCTTTCTCAGGGTATATGCCCAGTAGTGCGATTGCTGGGTCATATGGTAGTTCTATTTTTAGTATTTCAAGGAACCTCCATACTGTTCTCCATAGTGGCTGTATCAATTTACATTCCCACCAACAGCGCAAGAGGGTTCCCTTTTCTCCACACCTTCTCCAGCATTTACTGTTTGTAGATTTTTTGATGATGGCCATTCTGACTGGTGTGAAATGATACCTCACTGCAGTTTTGATTTGCATTTCTCTAATGATTAGTGATGTTGAGCATTCTTTCATGTGTTTGTTGACAGTCTGTATATCTTCTTTGGAGAAACGTCTATTTAGGTCTTCTGCCCATTTTTGGATTGGGTTGTTTGTTTTTCTGATACTGAGCTGCATGAGCTGCTTGTAAATTTTGGAGATTAATCCTTTGTAAGTTGCTTCGTTTGCAAATATTTTCTCCCATTTTGAGGGTTGTCTTTTTGTCTTGTTTATGGTTTCCTTTGTTGTGCAAAAGCTTTGAAGTTTCATTAGGTCCCATTTGTTTATTTTTGTTTTTATGTCCACTTCTCTAGGAGGTGGGTCAAAAAGGATCTTGCTGTGATTTATGTCATAGAGTGTTCTGCCTATGTTTTCCTCTACGAGTTTGATAGCGTCTGGCCTTACATTTAGGTCTTTAATCCATTTTGAGTTTATTTTTGTGTACGGTGTCAGGGAGTGTTCTAATTTCATTCTTTTACATGTAGCTGTCCAGTTTTCCCAGCACATTTATTGAAGAGGCTGTCTTTTCTCCATTGTATATTCTTGCCTCCTTTATAAAAAATAAGGTGACCATATGTGCATAGGTTTACCTCTGGGCTTCCTATCCTGTTCTATTGATCTATATTTCTGTTTTTGTGCCAGTACCATACTGTCTTGATTACTGTAGCTTTGTAGTATACTCTAAAGTCCCGGAGCCTGATTCCTCCAGCTCCATTTTTCTTTCTCAAGACTACGTTGGCTATTTGGGGTCTTTTGTGTTTCCATAAACATTGTGAAATTTTTTGTTCTAGTTCTGTGAAAAATGCCAGTGGTAGTTTGATAGGGATTGCATTGAATCTGTAGATTGTTTTGGGTAGTACAGTCATTTTCACAATGTTGATTCTTCCAATCCAAGAACATGGTATATCTCTCCATCTGCTTGTATCATCTTTAATTTCTTTCATCAGTGTCTTATAGTTTTCTGCATACAGGTCTTTCATCTCCTTAGGTAGGTTTATTCCTAGATATTTTATTCTTTTTGTTGCAATGGTAAATGGGAGTGTTTCCTTAATTTCTATTTCAGATTTTTCATCATTAGTGTATAGGAATGCCAGAGATTTCTGTGCATTAATTTTGTATCCTGCTACTTTACCAAATTCGTTGATGAACTCTAGTAATTTTCTAGGCCTCTTTAGGATTTTCTATGTATAGTGTCATGTTATCTGCAAACAGTGACAGATTTACTTCTTCTTTTCCAATTTGGATTCCTTTTATTTCTTTTTCATATCTGACTGCTGTGACTAAAACTTCCAAAACTATTTTGAATAATAGTGGTGAGAGACAACAACTTTGTCTTCTTCCTGATGTTAGAGGAACTGGTTTCAGTTTTTCACCATTGAGGATGATCTTGGCTGTGGGTTTGTCATATATGGCCTTTATCATGTTGAGGTAAGTTCCCTCTATGCCTACTTCCTGGAGGGTTTTTACCACAAATGGGTGTTGAATTTTGTCAAAAGCTTTTTCTGCATCTATTGAGATGATCATATAGTTTTTCTCCTTCAGTTTGTTAATATGGTTTATCACACTGATTGATTTGCGTATGTTGAAGAATCCTTGCATTCCTGGGATAAACCCCACTTGATCATGGTGTATGATCCTTTTATTGTGCTGTTGGATTCTGCTTGCTAGTATTTTGTTAAGGATTTTTGCATCTATGTTCATCAGTGATATTGGCCTGTAGTTTTCTTTCTTTGTGGCATCTTTGTCTGGTTTTGGTATCAGGGTGATGGTGGCCTCATAGAATGAGTTTGGGAGTGTTCCTCCCTCTGTTATATTTTGGAAGAGTTTGAGAAGGATAGGTGTTATCTCTTCTCTAAATGTTTGATAGAATTCGCCGGTGAAGCCATCTGGTCCTGGGCTTTTGTTTGTTGGAAGATTTTTAATCACAGTTTCAATTTCATTGCTTGTGATTGGTCTGTTCATATTTTCTATTTCTTCCTGGTTCAGTCTCGGCACATTGTGCATTTCTAAGAATTTGTCCATTTCTTCCAGGTTCTCCATTTTATTGGCATAGAGTTGCTTGTAGTAATCTCTCATGATCCTTTGTATTTCTGCAGTGTCAGTTGTTACTTCTCCTTTTTCATTTCTAATTCTATTGATTTGAGTCTTCTCCCTTTTTTTTCTGGATGAATCTCACTAACAGTTTCTTAATTTTGTTTATCTTCTCAAGGAACCAGCTTTTAGTTTTATTGATCTTTGTTTCCTTCATTTCTTTTGCATTTATTTCTGATCTGATCTTTATGATTTCTTTCCTTCTGCTAACATTGGGTTTTTTTAAATTCTTCTTTCTCTAATTGCTTTAGGTGTAAGGTTAGGTTGTTTATTTTAGATGTTTCTTGTTTCTTTTTCTTTTTCTTTTTTTTGCAGTACGCGGGCCTTTCACTGTTGTGGCCTCTGTTGTGGAGCACAGGCTCCGGATGCACAGTCTCAGCGGCCATGGCTCACCGGCCCAGCCGCTCCGCGGCATGTGGGATCTTCCCGGACCGGGGCACGAACCCGTGTCCCCTGCATCGGCAGGCGGACTCTCAACCACTGCGCCACCAGGGAAGCCCGTTTCTTGTTTCTTGAAGTAGGATTGTATTGCTATAAACTTCCCTCTTAGAACTGCTTTTGCTGCATCCTATAGGTTTTGGGTCATTGTGTTTTCATTGTCATTTGTTTCTAGGCATTTTTTGATTTCCTCTTTAATTTCTTCAGTGGTCTCTTGGTTATTAAGTAATGTACTGTTTAGCCTCCATGTGTTAGTATTTTTTACAGATTTTTTTCTGTAATTGATATCCAGTCTCATAGCATTGTGGCTGGAAAAGATACGTGTTACGATTTCAATTTTCTTAAATTTACCAAGGCTTGATTTGTGCCCCAAGATATGATCTATCCTGGAGAACGTTCCATGAGCACTTGAGAAGTAAGTGTATTCTGCTGTTTTTGGATGGAATGTCCTATAAATATCAATTAAGTCCATCTTGTTTAATGTGTCATTCAAAGCTTGTGTTTCCCTATTTATTTTCATTTTGGATGATCTTTCCATTGGTGAAAGTGGGGTGTAAAGTTCCCTACTATGATTGTGTTACTGTCGACTTCCACTTTTATGGCTGTTGGCATTTGCCTTATGATTGAGGTGCTCCTATGTTGGGTGCATAAATATTTATAATTGTTACATCTTCTTCTTGGATCAATCCCTTGATCATTATGTAGTGTCCTTCTTTGTTTCTTGTAATAGTCTTTATTTTAAAATTTATTTTGTCTGATATGAGAATTGCTACTCCAGCTTTCTTTTGATTTCCATTTGCACGGAATATCTTTTTCCACCCCCTCACTTTCAGTCTGTATGTGTCCCTAGGTCTACAGTTGGTCTCTTGTAGACAGCATATACAGGTCTTGTTTTTGTATCCATTCAGCCAGTCTATGTCTTTTAGTTGGAGCATTTAATCCATTTAAATTTAAGGTAATTATTGATATGTATCTTCCTATTACCATTTTCTTAATTGTTTTGGGTTTGTTATTGTAGGTCTTTTCCTTCTCTTGTGTTTCCTGCCTAGAGAAGTTCCTTTAGCATTTGTTGGAAAGTTGGTTTGGTGGTACTGAATCTTTTGCTGCTTGGTAAAGGTTTTAGTTTCTCCATCGAATCTGAATGAAATCCTTGCTGGGTAGAGTAATCTTGGCTGTAGGTTTTTCCCTTTCATCACTTTAAATATGTCCTGTCACTCTCTTCTGGCTTGCAGAGTTTCCGCTGAAAGATCAGCTTTTAACCTTATGGATTTTCCCTTGTATGTTATTTGTTGTTTTTCCCTTGCTGTTTTTAACATTTTTCTTTGTATTTAATTTTTGATAGTTTGATTAATTTGTGTCTCAGCATGTTTCTCCTTGGATTTATCCTGTATGGGACTCTCTGTGCTTCCTGGACTTGATTATTTTCTTTCCCATGTTAGGGAAATTTCAACTATAATCTCTTCAAATATTTTCCCAGTCCCTTTCTTTTGCTCTTCTTCTTCTGAGACCTCTATAATTCAAATGTTGGTGCATTTAATGTTGTCCCAGAAGTCTCTGAGACTGTCCTCAATTCTTTTCATTCTTTTTTCTTTATTCTTCTCTGCAGTAGTTATTTCCATTATTTCCTTTTCCAGGTCACTTATTCGTTCTTCTGCCTCAGTTATTCTGCTATTAATTCTTTCTAGAGAATTTTTAATTTCATTTGTTGTGTTGTTCATCATTGTTTGTTTGCTCTTTAGTTCTTTTAGGTCCTTGTTAAATGGTTCTTGTATTTTCTCCATTCTACTTCCAAGATTTTGGATCATCTTTACTACCATTACTCTGAATTCTTTTTCGGGTAGACTGCCTATTTCCTCTTCATTTGTTTGGTCTCATGGGTTTTTACCTTGCTCCTTCATCTGCTGTGTGTTTCTCTGTCTTCTCATTTTACTTAAATTACTGTGTTTGTGGTCTCCTTTTCATAGGCTGCATGTTTGTAGTTCCCATTGTTTTTGATGTCTGCCCCCAGTGGGTTAGGTTGGTTCAGTTGGCTGGTGGAGGGAACTGGTGCCTGTGTTCTGGTGGATGAGGCTGGATCTTATCTTTCTGGTGGGCAGGACCACGTCTGGTGGTGTGTTTGGGGGTGCCTGTGACCCTATGATTTTATGCAGCCTCTCTGCTAATATTGTGTTCCTGTATTGCTAGGTGCTTATCATAGGCACCTAGCACTATAGCTTGCTGGTCGTTGAATGGAGCTGGGTCTTAGTGTTGAGATGGAGATCTCCTGGAGAACTTTTGCCATTTGATATTACGTGGAGCTGGGAGGTCTCTGGTGGACCAGTGTGTGAACTCTGCTCTCCCACCTCAGAGGCACGGGCCTGACACCCGGCCAGAGCACCAAGACCCTGTCTGCCACACAGCTCAGAAGAAAAGGGAGAAAAAAAGAAAGGAAAAGAAAGAAAGGAAGGAAGAAATAAATAAAAAATAATAAAGTTATTAAAATAAAGAATTAAAAAATTATTAAAAATACAAAAATTAAAAAGTAATTTAAAAAAGCAAAAAGAAAGAAAGAAGAGAGCAGCCAACCCCCCAAAAAAATCCACCAATGATAACAAGCACTAAAAATTATACTTAAAAAAAACAAAAACAAAAAGAAAACAAAAAAAAAATGGACAGACAGAGCCGTAGGACAAATGGTAAAAGCAAAGCTACACAGACAAAATCACTCAAAGAAGCATACACATACACACTCACAAAAAGAGAAAAAGGAAAAATATATATATATTTATATATTAAAAAAAAGGAGGAAGAGAACCAAATCACTAAACAAACCTACAAATGATAATAAACTCTAAATACTAAACTAAGATAAACTTAAAATCAGAAACAAATTAGATGCAGAAAGCAAACCCCAAGTCAACAGTTGCTCCCAAAATCCACCGCCTCAATTTTGGGATGGTTCATTGTCTGTTCAGGTATTCCACAGATACAGGGTACATCAAGTTGATCGTGGAGATTTAATCCGCTGCTCCCGAGGCTGCTGGGAGAGATTTCCCTTTCTCTTCTTTGTTCACACAGCTCCTGGGGTTCAGCTTTGGATTTGGCCCTGCCTCTGCGTGTAGGTCACCTGAGGGCGTCTGTTCTTCGCTCAGACAGGACGGGGTTAAAGGAGCAGCTGACTCGGGGGCTCTGGCTCACTCAGGCTGGGGGGAAGGAGGGGTATGGATGCGGGGTGAGCCTGCGGCAGCAGAGGCCGGCATGACATTGCACCAGCCTGAGACACGCCATGTGTTCTCCTGGGGAAGTTGTCCCTGGATCCCGGGACCCTGGCAGTGGCGGGCTGCACAGGCTCCCGGGAGGGGAGGTGAGGAGAGTGACCTGTGCTTGCACACAGGCTTCTTGGTGGCTGCAGCAGCAGTCTTAGCATTTCACGCCCATCTCTGGCGTCCTCGCTGATAGCCACGGCTCGCGCCCTTCTGTGGAGCTCATTTAGGCGGTGCTCTGAATCCCTCTCCTTGTGCACCCCTAAACAGTGGTCTCTTGCCCCTTTGGCAGCGGCAGACTTTTTCCTGGACTCCCTCCCGGCTAGCTGTAGCGCATCAGCCCCCTTCAGGCTTGTTCACGTGGCCAACCCCAGTCCTCTCCCTGGGATCTGACCTCCGAAGCCCGAGCCTCAGCTCCCAGCCTCCGCCCACCCCGGCAGGTGAGCAGACAAGCCCCTCGGGCTGGTGAGTGTTAGTCGGCACCAGTCCTGTGTGCGGGAATCTCTCTGCTTTGCCCTCTGCGCCCCTGTTGCTGTGCTCTCCTCCATGGCTCTGAAGCTTCCCCCCTGCCCACCCACCATCTCCACCAGTGAAAGGCCTTCCTAGTGTGTGGAAACTTTTCCTCCTTCACAGCTCCCTCCCAGAGGTGCAGGTCCTGTCCCTATTCTTTTGTCTCTGTTTTTTCTTTATTCTTTTGCCCTACCCAGGTACGTGGGGAGTTTCTTGCCTTTTGGGAAGTCTGAGGTCTTCTGCCAGCATTCAGTAGGTGTTCTGTAGGAGTTGCTCCACATGTAGATGTATTTCTGACGTATTTGTGGGGAGAAAGGCGATCTCCACGTCTTACTCCTCCGCCATCTTGAAGGTCTCCCTATTTATTTTATTTTTGGCTGTGTTGTGTCTTCGTTGCTGCACGTGCTTTCTCTAGTTGCAGCGAGTGGGGGCTACTCCTCATTGCACTGCAGGGTCTCTAGGCATGCTGGCTTCAGTAGTTGTGGCACACGGGCTCAGTAGTTGTGGCTCGCAGGCTGTAGAGCGTAGGCTTAATAGTTGTGGTGCACGGGCTTAGTTGCTCCGTGGCATGTGAGATCTTCCCACACCAGGGCTCAAACCCATGTCCCTTGCATTGGCAGCCAGATTCTTAACCACTGTACCACCAGGAAAGTCCCACAACTTCGTATTTCTGATCCCAAGTTTTCTTTCCTGGTTTTTTTCTCTTCTGTGGATTCCTTGGAAGCTAATTTGAGTTCCTTCTCTTGTTCTACCCATTCTACCTGGGAAATCCCACCCACAGCCATTGCTCCAGCATCACAGTGCAAGAATGACATCCGTTTATCTCTAAGGCCATGTCTACATTCCTGAGTTCGAGACCCATATTTTTAATTAATTAATTTATTTATTTACGGCTGCATTGGGTCTTCGTTGCTGCGCACGGCCTTTCTCTAGTTGCAGCAAGCAGGGACTTCTCTTCATTGTGGTGTGCAGGCTCCTCACAGCAGTGGCTTCTCTTGTTGTGGAGCATGGCCTCTAGGCACGTGGGCTTCAGTAGTTTTGCATCACGGGCTCTAGAGAGCAGGCTCAATAGTTGTGGCGCACGAGCTTGTTTGCTCCGTGGCGTGTGGGATCTTCCTGGACCAGGGCTTGAACCTGTGTCCCCTGCATTGGCAGGCAGATTCTTAACCACTGTGCCACCAGGGAAGTCCAGAGACCTATATTTTGAATGACTCATGAGTTACCACCAGGAAGTCTTCCAGTGCCTCAAACTTGTATCCAGTATTAAACCCCTTTTTTTGATAAAGGATTAATTTGCCTCCACATAACATGAGAAGCCATCATGTTTGCTCTGTAATTTTACTTTCTTTTGAGTGAACATAATACCAATTCCATGAAATTCCCATTTCACGGTCAGCCAAATTCAAAATGGTAAGAGTGAGTTTAAAAGAAAATAGCTATTATTCAAAGTAATCTGTTATATTTGAATTGAGGTAGTCAAACCAAGTCATTACTCATTGTGATAAAGGTTTACCAACCTTCTGCTGGTCTACTAGTCAATCCTCTGGATAGGGATCCAGGCACATGCCCCAGCTGTGTCATGAACCATATTTATAAGACTATAAAATATGGAACATAATTTTCTCTGTTAGAAATCTGATATTGGGAAAAAAATGGAAAACCTGTAGAAATATGTTCATTTTGATTGGAATTTGGAACAGAACATCTCTTCCTGAGAGACATACTTTTATGTGTATAAAAGTCTAGACCATGTTCATTCCTTTATAGCCATTTACTCATCCCACAGAGATTTGCTAAGTGCTCTCTTATACCAGGTCCAGTTCTAGATGCTGGGAGGCCTTGGACAACAAGGCACACATTACCTTCAGGAAATCAGTGAACAAGCAAACAGACACAAAAGTGACATGACCTCAAAGAGTGGTAAGTAAGGTCAGGAGATGGAGCAGAACAAGGGGAAGGGGTGTGACAGGCAGATTGGGAGTACTGTCTTCCCTAGGGGGATGAGGGCGGGACCCTCTGAGAAAGCCACCTTTGGACAGAAGCTTGAGTGAGGTGAGAGTGAGCATTCCAGGTGAGGAAATAGCAAGTATAAAGTCCCAGAGGCAGAAAGGAGCTTGGCGTGTTAAGCAGGTGTTCTTCATTGGGCGGGGGCAGCGGGGGGTCCATGGATAGAATCAGGGGTCCCTGAGCTCGAATGGGGGAAAAGGTACATCATTATTTTCTCTAACTTCTAACTGAAATGTAGCATTTCCTCCGCTAGTGAATACAGGCAACCAAACTGCAGGAGTATTAACAGCATCTGTGAACCTGTCGCTAATAGAAATCACGGACATTTTCATATCACGTTACAGTTGCTACAGATATTTGCAAATGTCATGGGTGCTCATCATGACTTCAAAATTATGATAGTTATCAGAGCTGCTGCTCCATCCTGTTATTTAATATGTCGCTGGAGAAGCACAAATATGATCTTTAATAATCTTTATCACAAATTTGATCTTTAATATTCTGATGACCATATTTCAACATAATATTGTCTTTTGTAACCTTATGTAGTTTCTTTGACGCATTGAAAAACTTTCCTCTGAGAGGTGATCCCTAGGCTTTACCAGGCGGCCGAAGGGATCCATGGCATGGAAAATGCTAAGAACTCACAGGTTAGAGAAAAGCAAGGAGGCCAGCGTGACCGCAGTGAAGTCGCAAGTTAGTAGCGGAGCTGGACCGGGCGGGTGGGGACCAGGTCATGAGGGCTAGAAAGGCCACATGGGGAGCTGAGGTTCTATGTTATGGGCAGTGGGAAGTTATGGGAGGCGTCTGAGTAGAGAGGCAACATGATCTGATTTAAGTATTGGGCCACTCTGCCTGCTGAGTGGGAAAAGGATTGTTGAGGTGAAGAGTGGCGTCCTGGAGATCCTAAAAGGCCAGGCAGTTGGGAGATGATGGTAGAGGTGGAAGTGGTGAAAGAGGTCACGATTATGAATGTATTTGGAAGACAGAACTGACAGAATTTGGCGGGATATGGGCGTGTGAGAAGAAAGACTTTTAGGTTTAGAGCAAATAGGTGAATAGTGGTGACACTTACCAGGATGGAGAAGGCTGGGGAGGAGTAGGTTTGGGGGTGGGAAGTGAAGGGTCTGTGAAACCAAGAGTTCCTTCCTAAACATGTTGAATTTGAAATGCCTACTAGTCATCTGCATGGGGAGGCTGAGTGGAGAGCTGGGTATGGGTGTGGGGCTTGGAAAGGGGATAAGGCCTGGAGAACTACATTTGAGGGTCCCGCGTATACAGTGGATCCGTAAAGTCGTGGTACAGGATGAGATCACCCAAGGAGAGACTATATCTATTGCTCTGGAGGGCAATGTTTTGAGGTCCGAAGACAAGGAAGGAGCTGGGAAAACTCACTGTAAAGCAGCAGCTAGTGAGGCAGGAAGATAGTACAGATGTTTAAAGAAATACTGAGAAAGAAAGAAAGAATTTTATTGAAAAGATACATGGACCCCAATGTTCATAGCAGCACTATTTACAATAGCCAAGACAGGGAAGCAACACAGGTGTCCAATGACAGATGAATGGATAAAGAACATGTGGGGTGTGTGTGGGTGTGTGTGTGTGTGTGTGTGTGTGTGTGTGTAATGGAATATTACTCAGCCATAAAAAAGAATGAAATAATGCCATTTGCAGCAACGTGGATGGACCTAAAGATTATCATACTAAGTGAAGTAAGTCAGACAAAGACAAATATCATATGATAGCACTTATATGTGGAATCTAAAATATGATACAAATGGGTTATCAAAGGGGAAAGTGGGGGGATAAATTAGGAGTTTGGGGTTAACAGATACGAACTACTATATATAAAATAGATAAACAACAAGGTCCTGCTGTATAGCACAGGGAACTATATTCAATATTTTATTATAAGATATTGAATATCATATCTTATAATAGTTTATCATATAATGGAAAAGAATATATATATATATATATATATATATATATATATATATAACTGAATCACTTTGCTGTACACCAGAAACTAACACAACTTTGTAAATCAACTATCCTTCAATTTAAAAAAAAGAATTTTAATTAGAAAATGTGCCTTAATTTTGTACTTAAAAAACCTAATTTTGTAACACAAATAATAACAGAGGAGCAGAGACTGCTGCAACTCCCAGAATTCCACTTGAAACTATGGTTCAGCCGTGGACAAAGTTCTGGATTTAAGGACTTGAAGTACAGACCACTGCTAGCCTTCAAGCATTTTATGTTCTTGGGCAAGTTTTGGCCACTTTGTTCTCTCTCTCTTTTTTTTTTTTCCCCTTTCTTGAAATAACTTGAAATCCATACTGCTGACCTATTTCACAGGAAAATTGTGTGAAAAATCTCACAGAAGAGCCAAGAGACCACAACTTGCTTCACAGTTTCAAGGTGTTAAGCATCAGGGTGGGGTTTTACCCACTTCTGGGTTCAGTATGGCTCTTATTTGGCCCCTGAGAGCACCAGTCTGAGTCTTTATTATATGACAGGCCCCGTTCTAGATAAAAATGTGGAGAACAATTGGTCTTGAGCTGCTTCATGTCTTTGTAAGGCACTTGCAGACTCAAGTGGATCTCCTGAACCTGTTTTTTGCAAGGGTCTCGCATGCGGACCACCTTTCCTAAATCTCTTCCCTCAAGATGTGGAAAGGCTTCCCGTTCCCTGGGGACTGTGCCTCAGAGATGCGTGCGACCCACATTCTGTCCTACAGCTGTCACCCATAGGCACAGGGCCTGTGGGAATTGTGGGAGCAATTCAGTCCTTAACAGGTGAGGATGCAGGTTCCCACTCTTGGACGTGGCTCCCCCTCTTCCCATGGTCTAGAACTCAGTGTGTCCCCCAGTGCTGCCTCTTCCCTGTGGATGGCCGATCCCAGCCTCTTCCAGCTGTGCCAAGCTTTCCCAAGTCACAAGAAACAGGTATGGGAAGATCTCTGGACTAGAGTAAAAGACCTGGATTCTGGTTCTGTGCCACTCCAAGCCTTGAGCAGGTCACTTCAATGCTGAGTCTCACTTTCCACTTGTGAAAAACGCATGGTTTAGATGAACATTCATGTCCTCATCACTCAACAAAACCAGTCTGATATGAGGAACCAAACCTCGGTAAAATGTTAGTGGGTATTAACTGGGCTAATATATTTCCTCTTCCAGGTCACATTTTTGAAGTTTACCTTGGGTGCCCTGAGGAATTTTGTCTTCCCTTATTCCAAAGGGTTTATTTCCATATTGACTGTATGTAACTATCGAGGCAGGTCCATGGGAGTATACTACTTCAGGGAGTCCAGACTCTAGTAGCCCTCAAGCCACCTTCTCCACTGACATCCATTTACAGTCAGGACTGTGACGACCAGTTACTTATTTATTTTTTATAATTACAGATACTTAAAATTTTTTTTTAATTTATTTATTTATTTTTAAAAACATTTTTGGCTGCATTGGGTCTTCATTACTGCGCACAGGCTTTCTCTAGCTGTGGCGAGCGGGGTCTACTCTTCATTGTGGTGTGCCGGCTTCTCATTGCGGTGGCTTCTCTTGTCACAGAGCATGGGCTCTAGGTGCACGGGCTTCAGTGGTTGTGGCACGTGTGCTCAGTAGTTGTGGCTCATGGGCTCTAGAGTGCAGGCTCAGGAGTTGTAGTGCACAGGCTTAGCTGCTCCGCGGCATGTGGCATCTTCCGCACCAGGGCTCGAACCCGTGTCCCCTGCATTGGCAGGCGGATTCTTAACCACTGCGCCACAGGGAAGCCCCGGATGCTTTTTTTTATTTTTTACTTTTTGGCCGCACCACCTGGTGCAGCTTGCGGGATCTTAGTTCCTTGACCAGGGATCAAACGCGTGCCCCCTGCAGTGGAAGCACAGAGTCTTAACCACTGGACTGCCAGGGAGGTCCCTGAGGACCAGTTATTTAAATGGAAAGGATTTGGGGATAGGTCAGTGAGAACAATCGAATAAAGTAGCGTTATGCTTCAGGCCCATAGGGTACATCTCATTCCAGTGGGGATCATTTGATGGAAACATGAAAGACTACAGTTAACTGGTTGTGAGCCCTGCCCCGCCCCACCCTCCCCCACCCCCCGGCCCCCAGTGGTCTAAGAATAACCATCCAAGGGTCTTCTCCCATGGAAGAAGGTGGAGAGTCAAGATAATAGGAAAGTCATCACCAGACATCACCCCTGTGTTCTAGCTCCCAGAGGGCAGAAAGGATCCTCAGGTCTCTGCTGAATCCAGAGGGATAACCTAGCTCTTCACAGGCTGCCTGCCTCAGTGTCATGACGTAAGAGGAAACATGAAAAGCAAAGATTTGAAGTCCCACCATTATCCTTCCCTCTGCATCTCCAGAACCATCCAGGCGTCACCTTGGCACAGGATGACTCCTGTGGCCTTTTAAAGACTGGATCGTGATGCCATTTCCAAATGTGCAAACGGTCTAGAGCGAAGCCCCCTTGAGGAGCATGGGGTGAAAACGTCACCACACTCCCACTCTTCAAGGCCTGGAAGAGGACTAGCAGGTAGAACTGTAGAGCACCGAGCAGTGTCCTTGGGGAGAAACAAGACATCCACCATCTCACTGGCTTTGCATTTTGGAGAGTCTAAGATGAGACAAAGGGTGCCTGAGAAATGAGATCAGTTGAATATTCAGTTCTCCAAAATATCAACAATTTAATTAAACAACAGGGTTGATCTTGGCACTCTCAAGGAGCTCTTTTTAATTAAACTTTGCATTTCTTCGCGCTGCTCTGCGGTGGCATTCCAGGGTAGCATTTGGCTTTGAATAAGCCGTCATTTTGTCCACCCATGACGGTTAGGAAACGCCCCACTGCTGAGTTAACAGAATTCTTTTTTTTTTTTTTGAAGACAGCAATATTACTATTTATTGACACTTAGAAGCATTATCCTATTATTAGGAATAATGTAATAACACCTCATTCTTATTATGTTTTATAATCATTAAGTACATATGAACACATATAATAAAAATACAGATACTGCATGGTGACTAAGTAATTTGGGAATAAGCCCAGAGACTAAGTCACAGCACGCATAAACTGTTTATGTCTTAACTGCTCACTTATACCTGAACAAGTTTTCATTAAGCATACTAATCATTTCCAAGTGATGTAATAAAAAGTCTGGTTGCCGTATTTTATTATTTTTCTTAATTACATTTGGGAGAAGATGCTAGTGCTTCACCTATTTTAATACTCGTATATTCTGGATCATATTATACAAATACATACATAGAAACTTAAATGATCATAAATTTCCCATGAGGAGATTTATTTAGTCTGTGTATTTGCAAAACATTTTAACACTGCAAACATTAGAGGTTTCAAGATTGGGCACAGGAAAAAGTTTTACTCTACGACGATGATGCTGGTGTGCACTTCTCCACAAGGCCTCTTAGTGACATCAATCAATGGGAGGTAGGAGTTTATCAATGAACTGCCTGATATCCATCACTTCCTGTTCACATGAACTGTGCGTCATGCCTCCATAGGTTTTGAAGGTTACATTGGCTGGATTTACCAATGTTTTTAGCCTTTCAGCAGTAAGAGAACCAAACATTAGGGGAACTAATGGACCCAAATCTCCACGGCACAGAAGAACAGAAATGTCTCTATTCACACCACTGATAGGACCCTGCGGAAAGGAGGCCCGCAGGGGCAGCCAGCAGCTGAGAGCGGTGACGCCGGCCAGCTTCTGCTGTGTGGTCAGTGCCGTGTACAGAAATAAAGCCCCTCCCTGAGAAAATCCTCCCAAAATCATTCTGTTAGAAGGAATGCCATTCTTCACCTCTTGCTCTATTGAAGCTTTTACACTTTCTGCTGCCTGTTTAATTCCAGTTTCATCTTCCTGGGAATCTAGTGAAAGCCCAATAATGTCAAACCAAGAAGGCATGGCCATGTTCACATTTAATGTTACAGGCATAACTGGTGCGTGCGGGCAGATGTGTTTGATGTGGGCGCTTCTGATACCTGCAAAGGCTTCTGCCCATCCATGCCCCGTGTCTCCCAATCCATGAAGGAAAATTACCGCGTCGGTGGCCTTCCGGACGGCGGGCACGATGGCGGGCAGGGGGGCCGACACGTTACTGCCGCACATACACCGGCTCTACCGACCGCGCATCGCAAGCGGAAGGCGGAGCTGGTGCCAAGCCGCGGCCCAAGGGCGCATGCTCAGGCGCGTGCGCGCAACAGAATTCTTAAATGTGAGTATCCCCGACTCTTCATTTTCACCCATATTCAGAAACTTTCATTAGGGTTAATGAAACTTAAGTGTTATTTTATTTATTCTTTTCCGGGCTGTCTGCAAAATATCTGCCTCTACATAGAACTCAGATGTTGACTAAGTTTCAGGTCACATTTCAGTCCTTTCATCTGTAAAATGGTGTCACAATTCTCTCTTAATGCAAAATTATTTTACATTTTGGGTGAGGACATGACCAAAAAAAAAAAAGAAAGAAAAGCTCATGACAATGTGTGTGGCATGACCTCTAACGCATAGTAGCCAGAATTCATGAGAGCTGGGCTGCTAATCACCCTGCACGAGAGTGAAGATGCTGCCATTGTAGAAATTGCTTGTAAAATTGCTAAAGTATCAATTTTAAGGCTTAGAGTGGAGAGAATCCCATCTAGGGTAAAAAGGACATCAAATTATTATGTAGACATTATTCTCATAAACTACTCATCTTCTAACTGGGAGAGGGCTTTGTACACATTGCAGAAAACTGATTGACAGGTGAGAAAGAGAGGATGCGATTAGGAAAGATGGGTGAATGGAAGTGGATAGTGTGGTAATTGCCTTCCTATAATACTGACTGTAATAATTTGACTATATGACCATTTTCTGCTCTGTAAAAACATACGTCACAAAAAAACCCTATTTCAGCCAAATTCTCTACACACGTATATATAATCCAAATGCCTCCGTCTAAACTCTTGGAAAAAAATGAGTCAGAACAGCATAGATTTCAAATTGGAAACAAAATACATCAAAGTAATTCAGATTATTAAAATCCAAGATCAGTCATGTTGGGGTTAAAAATATTACTTTAATCTTCCCAACAAATTTTGTTATAGGATATTCTTTTAGAATGTGGCAAAACAAACTCCTAAAACCGATCACCAGGATTAAAAAAAAATAATTCGTGGGGCTTCCCTGGTGGCGCAGTGGTTAAGAATCCGCCTGCTAATGCAGGGGTCATGGGTTCGAGCCCTGGTCCGGGAAGATCCCACATGCCACGGAGGAACTAAGCCCGTGTGCCACAACTACTGAGCCTGCGCTCTAGAGCCCGCGAGCCACAACTACTGAAGCCTGCGTGCCCTAGAGCCTGTGCTCCGCAACAAGACAAGCCACCACAATGAGAAGTCCACGCACCGCAACGAAGAGTAGCCCCCGCTCACCGCAACTAGAGAAAGCCCGCGCACAGCAACCAAGACCCAACGCAGCCAAAACAAAATAAATAAAATAAATAATAAATTAAATAATAATAATTCGCAACACGGGAAGCCTGGCGAAACTCTTTTTTGCTCTACTACAAGTATTAATATGTTGTGCTTTGGGAAACTTCATGTATTTTACAGCTAATGCTAAATACGCCAGAAGTAATTGCATTATAATGTGTATATAAGAAACAAGAGGGACTTCCCTGGTGGTCCAGTGGTTAAGTGCCTTCCACTGCAGGGGACACGGGTTCGATCCCTGGTCGGGGAACTAAGATCCCACAGGCCGCGGGGCAACTAAGCCCATGTGCTCTAGAGCCTGCGCACCACAACTAGAGAGAATCCCGCATGCCGCAACGAAGATCCGGCGTGCCGCAATTAAGACCTGATGCAGCCAAATAAATAAATAAATAAATATTTTTAAAAAGATTAACAAGAAATTTTAAGTTGGGGAGGAACCAAGAGGGTTTTCAAAGCTGAGTTTCTTCTTTTTGAATACAACCACAAGACTCATATGTCTTTTTCCTTCTCCATATGAAAGTAGAGTAATTCTGGTTGCTCTGTGTTGCTGTCTTTGAGGCTTTGCTCCTAATGACTAGTCATAAGCAATTAAAATTTTTTTCTTTTTTTTTTTTACTCCTATGGCCTCTCTAGAGCATGCTTTGCTTCAAAACTGACTAATGTCAAGATTATCTACATCGTTAATGAACACAAGTGGCTTGAAATGTTATACAGGGAAATCTATTCCTCTTAAGAGCTAGATCAGGAACATAGCAACGGAGAAGATAAACCTTTTCATAATAACAAATGAACAACCATGGGAGAAAAGAGCTGAGATCTCTTTCTAGCACAAAACAAGAAACTAAACTATTAAAGGAAAAGAACTATTGTTAGTCCTATAACCTGAATTGTAAAGTGGGTCCTGAGCCTCACTTTCACTGTAATTTTCTAAACTTTTGGAAAATGGACTTTCTAAGCAGGGCATTCTGAATGTACACGTATAATGGACTTTACTAGGTAGATGCAATTGATGTTATGATTACTCACCAACATCTTTAGCTAGTGGAGGATCTGGGTAGCATTATTTTATACAGGTCAAAGCCCATTAAAAATAAACTCCAAGGTCAAATAACAAAATACATGTGAAAAATATTTTTTTAATGAATTGATTTATTTATTTTTGGCTGTGTTGGGTCTTCGTTGCTGTGTGCAGGCTTTCTCTAGTTGCGGTGAGTGGGGACTACTCTTCGTTGCGGTGCGCAGGCTTCTCATTGCAGTGGCTTCTCTTGTTGCGGAGCACGGGCTCTAGACATGCGGGCTTCAGTAGTTGTGGCACATGGGCTCAGTAGTTGTGGCTCTCAGGCTCTAGAGTGCAGGCTCAGTAGTTGTGGCGAATAGGCTTAGTTGCTCCACGGCATGTGGGACCTTCCTGGACCAGGGCTCGAACCCGTGTCCCCTGCATTGGTAGGCAGATTCTTAACCACTGCACCACCAGGGAAGTTCCGTGAAAAATATTTTGAATGTTAAAAATGCAAGGCCAATGTAAGAAAGTATTGTGTTATGTCAAATATAGGGAGAACATATGGCTGTGGCTTGGGACTCATTTTTAGATGGAAGTTCCAGAGATATTTATTCTGAACAAAAATAACCAGTACATTTATCCTTTGCCATTGAATTTGGAGAAAGAGAAAGAGAGGAGAAAAGAAATTGAAATTTGTATTAGTCAGGACTCTGTTTTCAGATAACAGAAACTCAACTCCAACTAACTTAAGCAAAAAGGGAATTTACTGGCTCATGTAAAAGCGAAAGTCCAGGAGAGCTGGACCTAGGGACTCAAATATCATTTGGCCTCTCTCTCTCTCTCTCTCTCTCTTTCTCTCTCTGTCTCTGTCTCTGTCTCTCTCTCTCCACCTTCTCTTCCACTACCAATGCTCTTTCTTTAAGAGATAGAAAATATGGTAGAACCAATGAAATGTGTGTGCAAAATCTGAAGGATGGTCCGGGAGCTGATACTGAAGTTCAAATTCCTCTTTCTTGGGGGAACTCAGTCTTTTTTCTATTCAGCCTCTCAACTAATTGGATGAGTCCCACCTACACTATGGAGGGTAATCTGCTTTACTTAAGTCCACCTACGTAAATGCTAAGATCATCCGGAAATACCCTCACAGAAACTTCCAGAGTAATATTTGACCATGTATTTTAATTGGTTAATGTTAGACATAGGGTAATACCATATACTCTTAGTGGCTACATAGGCATGCCAATATCACTTCTTTTGTGATTACTAGTGCACTGACTTTATTCATACTGATCTGGGGGAGAGGGTGTCCGGGGGTACTGCAGTCTGAAAGGAGATCTTAGTTCCCTGACCCTTGAACAGGAATTGAACCTGGGGTGCGGTGGTGAAGGCACTGAACCCTAACAGCTAGACCACAAGGGCCAGCATAAAGGATGTGCACAGCCACAGATTTTGGTATCCAAGGTGGGGTCCTGGAAGCAATCCCCAGGATACTGAGGAAGGACTGAACCAACTTCACTCAGGCTCCCTCTGACTCTCATACCCTCTTTTTTTTTTTTTTTTTTTTGCTTTACTTCTCTCATCTATTTTATTTTTATCCTGCAATATTTTACTTATATTTGAAAACTACCTAAATCCTTTTTGGAAGAAGGCAGAATATAAATGAACAAATAGTGCTTATTTTACAGGGTGAGTTCAGCTATTTTAGCCAATGCATTTTGTTCTCTTAATAAAATGCCCCATGACAGAACCTTCTGGAGGAACCTTGTAGGCAGAACTTGTAGGTAGAACTTGCCTGACTCCTCAGTCTAGATTCTAGATTCTAGATCCCAGAGTAGGCAAAATCAGATAAGCAGCCCTCTTACAGGGATGTTTTTCAAATTTAGATAATAGATGCCTCTCTTTTAAAAGAAAATCATTATCACAGACCTTCATTACTGACATTTTAATTATAATATTACCTAAATATGTAAAGTCATAAAATGAGATAAAAGTTCCTTATATATATAGTTATTATATAACTAAAAGCCAAAACAAATGTATTAATTAAATATCAGCAAAGCTACAAAACTAAAATTTCACAATTTTAATGTGATGAAGGATGCCATTTTGCAGAAATTAAATTTCAAGTGCAGCTTTCTAATTTATATATTTTTTGGTTTCCTATTTTGTGACTTCCATAGTACTAATGTGGCTTCAATAATACTACTGCTAATAATTATTCACCTAAGTATATTTTTCAAGACAGTATTAACATTTTCAAAACTTTTTTACTTCAAAACAATCTTATACATAAACAAAACTATCGGTGAGAATTCCATGGATGTCAAACTTAAAAGTAGCTCTGTAAAACTGTCCCCTTCTAGGATAAAATTAACGTCACAATGTAATTGGAATATGTGTTAAATGGGTAACAAAACCAATTACTGCTTGAATAAGGAGTAGGAAAATGCTTCCCTGTATATTTAGTATTACGCCTGCTGCTAATGAATTTTTGCAACTTGGTACTGACTGCAGTAGAGGGGATTCTTTTGAATGTAAAACTTTGACTATGGGATTAATGAATCAACTCTCTCAGCACTTTCCTCTTTTCAAACTCCTGCAAAATTTTTGTCTGAGAGCATCCTCATTGGAAGTACACGTGTTGCATGGATATACTCGGAATTCCGCGTGATTCTGGTAATAGTAATTTTTTTTAGATTATCATTGAAATTAAAATGTAATATTAAAAATAAAAAAAAAGACCCCAGACCCTAAGGAAACACGTGCAACCCACAGCTTGAGAAATACTGCCTTACAGAGTGCTTCTGTAGCAGGCTGACCCCTGGGAGATAGAACAGTAGCATCACTGGGTTGGGACAGAAAGGCCATCCTGAGCCCCAAGTCCAGGCTTCTTCCCTTCTTTTCCTCCTCACCCCTTGTCACCATTTGCCCCATGTGTGGATGGACCAACCCACAGCCCATCAGCTCCTGCCCTGGAGGCAGAGACGTCATGGTCCAACTTTCCCAGATGGTCTGACAAAAAGAGGGCTGAGGAACACTTAGGCAGAGCTTCTCGCTCTGTGACGTGCATGCAGATCCCTGTAGATCTTGCTTAAATGCAGATTCTGACTCAATAGGTCTGGAGTGGGGCCCGAAATTGCATTTCTCACAAGTTCCCAGGATCCATCCAATCCCCCTGGCTCGTGGCCCACAGTTTGAGAAGTTTGAGTCTAGGGCCTGCCGGCCCTCTTCTGGGACGCCACTCAGAGTAGGCAAACTGTCCATGGTTTGCCCTAAGTTACTGGAAAGTTGCCTTAACACTGTGTTTTGCTTGGGACCATGGCATTTTGGCTTCTATGAAATGGAACAGAGACTTACTAAGCAGATTAAACAGATTACAACCATCTCGTTTCAATCGGAGAGAAAGAAAGTTTCACCAGACCCAAAGGATCTTTGGATTATAGGGATTTTTCATACCACTAGTTGGTACGAAGTTTCTATAAGATTAACAGCCAAAGACTCAATATAGATAACTCTAGAAACTCTGAATTACTTTTAATTCTACTTGGTGGTAAATCAATAAATGGAATAATTTAGGAGTGAAGTGAGTGATTTTATTTTCCTTTTGCATTGGATTTCAGTGAGTGCTGGGTAGCTTTAACGTACCATTATGTCAGCCTGCTCCCAGACTGATATTCATGGTTAGGAAATACTTTATTTTTAATTAAATGCTATATATTATTAGAAGAAACTCAGGACAAAGTTATCTCCCTTCTGTGAAGCCTATAAAAATCTCCTTGCGTCAGTTATAAATGTAGTTGGCTGTGAGTGACAGAAAATCCAGCCCACTGTGGCTTTAGCAGATGGTGGATTACTTTTCCCACATAGCAAGAATCCTGGAGGAAGGTGGCCTAGTATCGGTTCAGCAGCTCTGTGATGTCAGGGTCACTATCTTAGATTTATGACAGGAAATGGGGGATAAGGACAGCATCAGCCTTATCCACTGATATAACCAGGAAAGCCCAAATTTCCCAGAAGCCCCCAGCAGACTTTTGCTGACACATTTTTGGCCAAAACTATGACACACAACCACTCCCTCCAAACCCCTAGTGATGGAGGCAAGGGAGAAGTTTGGAAAAAGATGATGGATTAGTCATCCAATTGTTTTTTCAATCTCAAATTTCTCTTCTGCTTAACTGAAAAGGAGAATATTGTTTATCTCTATTTTATGCTACTTCTCTATTGGCAGAAATTGTGACGGTTTAAAAAGTATGACAGATATATGAAATTTCTGAAAAAAATCACAGAGTCCAAAGATTCCTGATTAATATGAAAAGTGGAACATAAAAGAATTCCCTTACTTGACACTCCTTCTAAGGACATGGGATGCAGTCCTAAGGTGAAAGGTCATAAACACCTCTAGGTCCTCTGTCCTTCCCTGGTCTTATCATGGCAGGTCCCAGCTCCCAGTGGGTCCACCCGTTGCTGGAGACTTCAGTACAATGGCTTCCCCTTCCTGCTTGCCCATCCTCAGTAAGGAACCAAGAAAGAACACTGCAAAGATTCCAGGACTTGTTCAGTCTTCAATTACTTGACCTCCTCTTGGTTTGTTTTTTGTTGTTGTTGTTTTTTGTTTTTTGTTTTTTTGCGGTACGTGGGCCTCTCACTGTTGTGGCCTCTCCCGTTGCGGAGCACAGGCTCTGGACGCGCAGGCTCAGCGGCCATGGCTCACGGGCCCAGCCGCTCCACGGCATGTGGGATCCTCCCGGACCGGGGCACGAACCCGTGTCCCCTGCAACGGCAGGAGGACTCCCAACCACTGCGCCACCACGGAAGCCCCTCCTCTTCGTTTTGACGCTTTGATGTGATACCGTAGTTCTTAGCATTAAACCTACATATTCGATAAATTTGTTTTGAACTGGCCATGGATTCTTGGCTCTATCCTTAATTTCAAATTCTGTTTATAAACACCAAGGTTCTTAGTGACTCTTTTTTTTTTTTTTTAATAACCTATTTCATTGTTTAAACACTATGAAGGGCTTTTTATTCTTGAAGATTTTTTTTGATGTGGACGATTTTTAAAGTCTTTATTGAATTTGTTACAATATTGCTTCTGTTTTATGTTCTGGTTTTTTTGGCCACGAGGCATGTGGGGTCTTAGCTCCCCGACCAGGGATCGAACCTGCACGCCCTGCGCTGGAAGGTGAAGTCTCAACCACTGGACCGCCAGGGAAGTCCCTCTTAGTGACTATTTCTAAGGAAGGATCAATTTGGCTGCTATGCATTTGTCTGCTAGGAGAGTCTTCTGTTTTCCAGTTTTACTAGGAATTCTGCACTTCCTATCTTTTTTGCGGAACTGAGATGTTGGATGGCTGCTCTTATGACGTTAGGCTGACCTATCAATGGATTTCTTAGTTTACTTGTACGTCAGGCAGTGCTGTACAGGATGTTGGTGCTCTAGCTCATACTCCTTGTCCGGTCCCCATCACCTCCAGATGTCAGCCTCAAACAAGATAGGAAATATTTAACCATATTTCCAGCTTTTTTTTCATCGTGTCTAGGACCTCTGTTACTGAAGAACTACTGGACTCTAATCACACAAAACTGTAATTGCAGTAGAAGGAGAAAGTCTATTAATATATATTTAAATATATAACAGCTTTTTGAGATTTATTTGAATGAGTTATTCTTTTACAGGTGTTTTAAAGAAGATAAGGGGAGGGCTTCCCTGGTGGCGCAGTGGTTGAGAGTCCGCCTGCCGATGCGGGGGACGCAGGTTCATGCCCCGGTCCGGGAAGATCCCACATGCCGCGGAGCGGCTGGGCCCGTGAGCCATGGCCGCTGAGCCTGCGCGTCCGGAGCCTGTGCTCCGCAACGGGAGAGGCCACAACAGTGAGAGGCCCGCATACCGCAAAAAGAAAAAAGAAAAGAAGATAAGGGGAAAGAATTCAGAGATAGGACCCTTCACGTAAGGAGTTCAGATCTTGGAGCATCTGGATGAAAGAGTTTCGAGCAGGGAGTCTTACCTGGGCCACTTTAAATCTTACGGTATGGATGGAGCTGAGTCTGCCTACTTTACCAGTGTTTACAAGGCATGGTCCCATCCACAGGATGAGCAAAAAGATGCTGCACGAGGGACCCTACCATGGAGTAGCTTGAAACACCACAAGTGTCTAGGGTGGGGGAGATGCCCAGAGGAGGAAGTGAGGAACTCGGAAGAAAACCTGAATCTGCCCCTCCAGTTTCCTTGGAGGGAGCCCCGATAGTTTCTTTTACTAAGTACTTTCAGAGGGTAAAGGCTATAATTTCTGTGGAAAGAAAGAAAAATTGTGAATTAAAAACCAGATTTTCTCTACGTCAGTGAGATTTCAATTTAAAAAGAAGAAAATTGTGTAAAAAAATCAGTTTTTCTCTCAACTCTCTGACATAGTAATTTTTTAAAAAGAGCAGATTTCGGGGGACTCGACCTTTCTGCCTTACTCGGGACAACAGAAAATGTCCCCTTTTAGTAGATGCTTATGATGGTGATAGCGGTGAAAACATGAGTGCTTCTTTCTAAATAGAAAGCATTTCACTAGCAAACCAATCAAAAAGAATATAAACCAGATATCTAAAGACTGAAAGAAACGTAGAAAGGGTAGTAGTGTCAGGATATTTGGAAATGACAAAAATGGGATGACTGCTTAAATGCATACAGTGGCAAAAATATACCCTTGCTCTCTGGAGCGGCAAACAAAGATGTGTCCGCTTATGGAACAAGGAAATGATGGGTCTCTAAACACTACTTTGATGAGCCACAGCTGGTGACTCTGTTCTGTGGATGGCATTTCAGAGTGTTTTTAATGTGCGTGCGTGTGCTAAAGTATCAGGAGTTGAATTTAACCACCTGCTAGGGCTCGGGGGGATTTATCTCCCCCAGATCCAATCCTGGCCCTCAGAACCTCTAGGAGTCGTGAAATCGTACTCATTTGCATTGGAAAGGACTTTAGAAGTTCTCTAGTGAAGTATTTCCTGACTCTTTTTGAGAATCAGAACCCCTTTTAACCTTAAAAAAAAAAAAGGCTTCAAGGATCTCCACGCGCTAGTAGTTGTACTTCTAATATCTGTTCTTCGAGAAAATGCAAAATGGCAAAAGACTTTTATAAATTTAGTGACATTCATAATTAATTTGTACTCTATTAATCATAAAAGCATTTGCAAAATTTGAAAAAGAGTAGTATATGTACTCACCAGACATATTTTTCATTCCGTCTAAAAGCAACACTTGTGTCTGTGGATTCAGACTCTTAAAATAACTCCACTGCTCACCACCCGATCCCTGGAGGTCTTTCATTCACAAACTGGGAAATCCAGCTCCAAGAAAATTGCCCTACTGATGCTCTACAACAGTCTTGCCAAGTTATTGTCCAGCCTGTACTTGAAACCCTTCAGTGACAGGGAACTCACTAGTTGAAAAGCTGTCTCATCCTGTCTTTGAATCAAGACTATTAGATGATTAGACTTCATTGTCTTGAACTCAAGTTCTTATTACTTACATTACTTGCTTCTAACTGTTTCCTTAGGTGGTACAGACAAATCTAGCCCCTCTTCCACACACAGCCCTTCAAAAATTGTAGACGGTGCTGTTACCTTCCCTGAGCTGTCTCTTCTCCAAGCCACACGTATCTGGTTCCATGGAGTATTTCTTAGTGTATTCTTGAAATGTTCTTAGTGTTAACATTTGAAATTGATATTGTGATGATATTACCTCTGAATCAAGTCCTTGTCCCTTTTCCACCATCTTTAATTTCACCCCGTTGTAACGGCCCATTTGTTCTCCAGGCTAGTGGGTACCACACTAGAAAGGGAACAATTCAAGCACTGAAGCTAGCAAATAGATATGATTTTGTTTTTCTGTGAACAAGAATTAAAAGGAAGAAGATAAGGGGTTTTGTTTGTTTGTTTTTGTTTTGTTCACGTTATCATTTCCTTTTCCAATTTCATTTATTTAATGTTGCATTGTGCAGAAGCGTGTGTGGCAGGACCGTGGGGAGTTGGGGCCAGAAGATCCGTGTTTAAGTTCAGCTGCTGCCTCGCTGACCTCGGATGGCACTGGGAAAAGCCCTTAACGTCCCTGGAATCCATTTCATCTTCTGTAAAATCGATGGAGTAATTCGGATGCTGTTAATCTGCCTAATGCTTCAGTGTTATAACCTATCTCCCCACGTGGGGCAATCACGTGGCCTCTGAGCCTCAGTTTCCTAATTATTGAGCTGTACTTTGCAAAGGCGTTCTAAAGATTAAATAAGATAATGATGTGAAGCCCCATAAAAAGCACATAAGCAAAGGTAGCTCTTGCTAGCGCTAACTTCTCTGGACTGTAGAAAACGAACGGCAACACCCGCCCCAGCCTGCCCGCGCATCCCACCGATGGAGAGATTGACTCTCCATCAGTCAGTCTCCCAGATCTGAGGCTGTGCTCATGCGATGTGGCTGCCATGTGCCACTGGGCCGAAGGTGCCAGCTGCCTCTCCACCCTGCACCCCCCCTTTCCCACACAACCCGAAATCCCCAGCAGCCTGTATTTCCAGTTTCTCTTTTGTCCCAGTAAGTGGACCAGCCCACCCTCAACCCTGGTTATAAGCTGAGACTTAACGCAGTCATTTCTCAGGACCTAAGCTCTTCTCTTTTTTTTTTTTTTTAACATCTTTATTGGAGTATAATTGCTTCACAATGGTGTGTTAGTTTCTGCTTTACAACAAAGTGAATCAGTTATACATATACATATGTTCCCATATCTCTTCCCTCTTGTGTCTCCCTCCCTCCCACCCTCCCTATCCCACCCCTCTAGGTGGTCACAAAGCACCGAGCTGATCTCCCTGTGCCATGTGGCTGCTTCCCACTAGCTATCTACCTTACGTTTGGTAGTGTATGTATGTCCATGCCTCTCTCTCGCTTTGTCACAGCTTACCCTTCCCCCTTCCCATATCCTCAAGTCCATGCTCTAGTAGTTGTGTGTCTTTATTCCCGTCCTACCCCTAGGCTCTTCATGACATTTTTTTTTTCTTTTCTTGATTCCATATATATGTGTTAGCATACGGTATTTGTTTTTCTCTTTCTGACTTACTTCACTCTGTATGACAGACTCCAGGTCCATCCACCTCACTACAAATAACTCAATTTCGTTTCTTTTTATGGCTGAGTAATATTCCATTGTATATATGTGCCACATCTTCTTTATCCATTCATCTGTTGATAGACACTTAGGTTGCTTCCATGTCCTGGCTATTGTAAACAGAGCTGCAATGAACATTTTGGTACATGAGTCTTTTTGAATTATGGTTTTCTCAGGGTATATGCCCAGTAGTGGGATTGCTGGGTCGTATGGTAGTTCTATTTGTAGTTTTCTGAGGAACCTCCATACTGTTCTCTATAGTGGCTGTATCAATTTACATTCCCACCAACAGTGCAAGAGTGTTCCCTTTTCTCCACACCCTCTCCAGCATTTATTGTTTCTAGATTTTTTGATGATGGCCATTCTGACCGGTGTGAGATGATATCTCATTGTAGTTTTGATTTGCAACTGACAAAGGATTAATCTCCAAAATTTACAAGCACCTCGTGCAGCTCAATAACAAAAGAACAAACAACCCAATCCAAAAACGGGCAGAAGACCTAAATAGACATTTCTCCAAAGAAGATATACAGATGGCCAACAAACACATGAAAGAATGCTCAACATCACTAATCATTAGAGAAATGCAAATCAAAACTAAGCTCCTCTCTTAAAGGTCAAAGTCCCGTCTAACAGGAGCTGAGTCTGTTTCCCATCTCTCCGCAGCACGTCATTATGCACTTCGGCTCTTGAAGTGTCTCCCACTGTGACTGATTTGCCTCACACCCGTTTCTCTCTCTGCCTTTTCTCATGCCCGGTACCCTGGTAGCCTCTCGGTCTTTTTATACTACTTTCTCCCTTGAGCAACCTTATGCACTTTAACAAGGGTAGCCGTGATCTAGAAACTGATAATTCCCGAACCACTGTAACAAGTCCTCCCTAACTCCAGACCCAGAAGGCCTTCAAACTGCACACGTCCCACCGCATCTTGTTCACTTCCTTCCTCCTGTGTTCCCCAGCTCTGTGAATGGAACCATCACCCACCCACGGACCGCCAAAGCAGAAAATTCAGTGACCACCGACCCTGCTTTTTCCTACTGCCCCAACTCTTATTCCATCTGTCTCTACATTTTATCAATTTTAATTCTTTCCCATCTTTTCACTATGCTTCGTTCAAACTCTCACAATGTTTCATCCAATTTCTGTAACCTCCAAACTGGTCTCTCTCGTAGCCACCCTCCCTCCTGGGCTAGAGATATCTTTCTTTTTTTAAAAAAATTTATTCTTTATTGAAGTATAGTTGATTTACAATGTTGTGTTAATTACTGCTGTACAGCAAAGTGACTCGGTTATAAATATATATACGTTCTTTTTCATATTCTTTTCCAGTATGGTTTATCACAGGATATTGAATATTGTTCCCTGTGCTGTAAAGTAGGACCTTGTTGTTTATCAGAGATATCTTTTTAAAACAGAGAATTCACAATCCCACCTTGCTTAAGCCTTTGACAAATGTCCTTTGCCAAAAATCATCAGTGAAGCATTCCACATCCTTCACAATTTATCCTTTGATGCTCACCCCTTGCCGAATGTCCCTGGGACCCAGGCTGAGTGCCATGTGGTTTCTGTTTAGTTTGCAGTTCAGTTCATCAACCAATCACTTTCAGTCACACGGCCTCTCTTCTGCCGAACAGCCCAGCTCTTGAATTGTTTAGCGTATGCAGGTGATTCAATCTCAGAAAATTTCTTTGGGTGGATATTTTTAGTCATCAAATGACAGAAATACTCTACGCATTAATCATAGAGTTTATAAAATTTTAGAGCAAACCTATAACTACCTGATGGCATCTCAGAAATGTTTGATAGAACAATGGCATAATGATGTTAGCAGAGCGATTCGCAAAACTTTTCCAGTTAACATTGAACTCTTATTTGTCTAAGCTAAGGGAAGGATATAGTACAAATAACTTACAGCATTAAGTATAGAAATACACTATTTTGTTGTATAATACATTATTGTTTTTCCATCTTCCAGAGTAGCTTTGGCTAGGTTGATAAATTAATTCCTAATCCCAGGTATCGAGCCGCTAATGCTAAATTAGGGAGTGACTCAAAAGTATGGGAATTTCGGGCATCAGGTTAACCAGGAGACGACATTTGTTGCAGATAATGTAAGTTTACAACAATAATTTGGACTGAGAATGTGTTTTTTCTGTCCTCACTTGACTGTTGACTTGCTTATGTTTTATACAGTCACGCCTTATGTCTTAGCTAAAGATTGTCATGAAGGCTATGCCGGCAACCTGCCTCCTGATATATGCTCTATACAGCTAGGGATGTAGAAAGTTGGTGATTTTTGGTTTCTTTGTCGTTATGTATGGGTCAGATGTAAAGCACATTCATGCACCAAAGTCTACAAAATATAGTCATTGTTGAAGTGAGAGGTCATTCTATTTTTACTCACTTTCACTTTAATTGCAAATTGTTAGTGCAGGAATTTCCACAAAAGGGTTATGCAAGCATGCCCAAATTGCTTGAAATATTTTCCACTTCTCTGACTTCCCATGGGAAAAGCCACTAGGTTGCATTTGTGGCATCTCAGTTGGTTCAAGCAGCCTAATTGGGATTTAAAAGCTTTAAACTATACAGGTTTACAAAGGGACATCCAGGATTGGAACTCCTGTCTTCATTCCCTCCCTGGAATCTGGAAATGTGTAAATTACCCATGTAACATACAATCTGAACAATGGTGGCTGACATCCAACTTTTGTTTGTTTGTTCACCATCCTATTTTTACATTTATTCCTTAAAATGATTTTTCAAAAAGGTTTGAACTGTTTGCCTGGAATTTCATCGGGAAGCAAAGTACACTGTTGTGTTCTTTAAAAAGAGGGGGGGGTTCACCTCTCATATGGGAGAAATATACTCTTGGGCACAGGTAACTTTCTTGTCTCTTGAGGAGAAGCACATAATCATTCTGTCCCATCTGTCAGAGCCACTTAATTGCAAACACAGGCCCTTTTGCAACATAGTGAACCAATGCAAAACATGAATTAAAGCTCAGAAGAAAATAGTTGTTTAAAGGTATATACTCCACTCAAGGAATAAAACTCTTACCGCGATGTAGCTTTGATTGTCTCTTGTGCTTTCTTATATACCCCCATCCATGTACCCATGCAAATTTCATTTGTCCTACTTTTCAATTTCTGCTGTCTAATATTCAGTATAATTTAAAATCGTCGGGGAAAAGAGCCAAAGTAAGCAATTAATTCATTGTTTGCCTCTCAAACTTTAATGTGCTGATAAATCGCCAGGGAGATCTTGTTAAAGACAAGTTCTGATTCAGTGGGTCTGAGGAGGTGCCTGGGAAGCTGCATTTCTAAGAAGCTCCCAGATGTTCTGATGTTGATGGTCCCAGACCACAGTTTGCATAAGAAGGATCTAGACTATTAGACACTTATTCTTCCTGATGTGAATTTAGACTTCATCTCTTCAGGATTGCTATGCAAAGTCATCTCCATTTTACTTGCTTGATACAGTGGGCACATCTCAGATTTATCTCGTCTGCTTCACTTCTGCTCAAACCCATATTTCTCCTTGGCCTTGTTGCTATTTCCTCGGGAATCCTTAAAGAAGCACATCAGTGTCTAGGACTCTGATAGATCATGTAATGGATATGTTCAAGATGTGGTTCCCTCTGGACAGTTTTAGAAACAAAATGACACACTTGTTTTTTTCTTTCCGTTGATAACTGAACTGTCATGCAGCAGTGCACTGTTTGGAAAAATGCACAGGGCAGGTAGGAATCTGTCAAAAACTCCCTGTGAGTCTTAAGATCATGTGCCTCAGATTTCTTCTCAGTGAAAAATGACAAGGCTGAATTTGATGATCTCAAAAGCTCCTTCCTGCTGTAATGCTTTATGATTCTGAGAGTTGGTCAGTGAATCATCTGGAGGAATTCTTCCTGGTTTAAATCAATGGATGCTCCTTTAAGAAGGTAATTCTATTAGTGTGGAACCCTGTTGAGTTCACCAGGTTCCACTCCTGCCTCTGTGCTCCCAAAAGCATATTACTCAACCCATAAGAGTAGTGTGATGACATTGCATGTTCATTCATTTACACCCACCTGTCTTTATGGCTGGACTCTGAGTGTCTGGGTCTGAGCATTTTGGGGGGAAGGGAGGCAGCCATGAGGACTGTACCAAGTTGCCAAGACTGTAGGGGTTGGTTAGACTAGGCAAGACTTTACCCAAAATACATGAAATCAGCATAACGCCAAACAGGAAGTAGGAAGTGAACCTAAGAAGCGAAGCTAGAGATGAAGGTTGGAGTACTGCCAAGGCAGTGAGGTGGAACCATAGTCAAGGAAATGAGATGTGATCAGAAATTGGGAGGTTTGGGAACAGGCTAGGAAGCAGAATTTGAAAGGATGCAGGGTAAATTGTTCTGACTGGAGGCTATCACTCTCAGTGGGTGGGACTAATGTTTGAGTTGCTAGATTAAAGAAGTTACTCAGGGCTGGTCAGAGAGCTTTGTGAGGGCAGAAACTCTGCATTACTCATTTTTTTGCCTGGTATCTCTAACAAGTGCCTGATACAATAAAAGAGATGAATTAAAGTAAGAATGAATGAATGAACAAATCTATTTTTAGATCACGTAATTTATCCGTTGTCTCCATTTTCTTTGCCACCATACAAGTTCTCAAGTAAACCAAAAGGACTCCCCAATTCTCCAATCTCTCCCAATTTCAATTCATACTATAGAATGCAGCAGGATTAGACCTCTTGTTTTTGCCTCAGTTATTTGCATATTCTGTTCCATCAAAGAAAGTAAGTCCCTTGAGATGGTCAGCGATAGTGTTCTATCAAGTGTTCTATGTCTATATTCACATGCCCAGTCATTATAAGGATTCAATATCCTGAACATTTAAAGCAATATCTTTTTCTGTACTTTATTCTTTAATAATCAGATACCCAAGAGTTACACGTGACTAAAATGTTCTTATAAAATCTACCCCATTCAATCTTTCACATTAGTTATTATTTTAGAGTTATAACTTTAGGCTTAAATTCATTTTTTTTTTTTTTCGGTACGCGGGCCTCTCACTGTTGTGGCCTCTACCGTTGCGGAGCACAGGCTCCAGACGCGCAGGCTCAGCAGCCACGGCTCACGGGCCCAGCTGCTCCGTGGCATGTGGGATCTTCCCGGACGGGGGCACGAACCCGCGTTCCCTGCATCGGCAGGCGGACTCTCAACCACTGCGCCACCAGGGAAGCCCTTAAATTCATATTTTTTTAAGTTAAGAAACCTTTTAATAGGCAATGTGTCTTCATTTTTTTAAAGTAGCAGACTCTGTGAGAGCTATGGAACGTCATCCCCAGAAATGCACTTCTGCACGTATGCACAATCTCGCATATGATTTCAAGGGATTCAGGAATTCCCTGAAGGCCCATGAAGACCCCTAACGTTGATGAAAGTCAAGCCTGGAATTTCTACTGGAGACAAATAAAGGTTTTCTGCAGCTAAGAGGCTCTGCCGTAATTCTTCCCTCGCACTCCTGCCCTAAGCCCTGCCACCTAGCATTTAAGAACACAGAGGACCAGTACCTCAATACCCATTTGGAGATTGAAAACAGAAAACACGTGGGAGGCAAGGCACAGTATATTTCGTGCTCTTGTCAACAGTGGTCTTTACCCTGGGATTATGGAAAACAAGCATGGATTGGCTGGACGACCCCTCTTGAAGCCTGGAAAAATAGGCAGGTGTTTTTGAAATTGCCAACTGATGAGAGAGAGGACACAGGATTGCCTCCACCCAACCCTGTTGGCCCCTGGGAGCTCCTAACTGTCCTTGGAGGATCTGTTGGTAGCAAAGGCTGATTCTGAGCCCAAGGAGCCCTTTTTCTTTCTCTCTTTCTTTGAAGATTACTTTCCTCTTTTCAGCTTCAAACTCGTGTGTGGATCTGACACATAGGAAAGGTTGCTAGGAGAAGGGGGATTAGGTCCTCAAATATAAGAAAGGAAACTAACCTGTCAAATGTGGATTCTAGTTTAATTTCCTGGCAGCTTTATCCCAGAAATAAGGGCTTCCAAGTTTCTGTTTCGAGAGATTTCAATATCCTTTGCAATTTTGAAATAAGAGGTTTCTCTGATACAAGTTGTCATGGCATGATGGAAGAGAACAGAAAAATCTGTTGAGATCTCAGAACTCACTCCCCCTTTCACGGTTTTTCCTTTCACTCTTTTCATGGGTAATCTGCCATTTTAATGTGATCGTTTCACCGAGATCCATCCAGCATTTGAAACAGGGTCCTCAACCTCTTTATAGGGTGGATGTAACCTTTCCTGGGCCCCATTTGTTTGGCTCGTGATTGATTTCTCAACATGTTGAGAGATGTCTAGTTGGATAAGCACATGTTAATGCATAAAAAGCATGATCACTGATGACCGATTATATAAGAAAATCGTGGCTTAACAGACATCACCAATTTTGATTTACGTCACCAGAATAAGTATGATCATGGGGCAGGAATAGCATGTATTTCCTCTGATAAACCTGGGAAGAAACCGAGCATTCTGACGCAGAATTCACACTCAGTCATTTCAAAATGAGAGGGAAACAAGTTGCAACCAGGATTGCAGGTATCAAGAGATGTACGTAAGGTGAGGATTCTGCATTTCGGAGGAATACGGATTTAAAATTAATCCAAGCGTCATCTGATTAACAGCATACAGAGAATATCTGTGCATATAAAGCAGGGGTGTTCCATTAGCCTCTTCCTATATATTCTGCTCATTAATTAGTGCTCTTAATTATAATCTCTCATACAAATAAATGATGTGATTTATACCATTCTTAAGCAAAGAAATTTAATTTTGTACCAAAAAAGGAGGTATGGTTTGCTTTAAGGTATGGCTTAGTTATCTGTGGTTGGAGAAAACCTCAGAGGTCCCACTCCTCAAATTCAAAGGCCTCACCTATAGAAGAGCAGTAAGCAGAAACAACAACAAAACAAAATGAAACAAAAAGCAAACAAACAGAAAAGCCAAAACACACACACACACACACACAAAATGCCACTAAATTAATGCCATCACGCTAATTGTTCTCTTAGGCAATGACAGGCTATACATAGGAGCTGAAGCAAATCTATTTGGAGTTTTGGGGGCAAGCTTGTTGCTACTTAACTGTGTGGGTTGAGACAGGCATTTTACATGTCTGGGTCCCAGTTCCCCATTTGTAGAAGGAAAAGATTATGACTGTAGGACCTAGTACATATCGAACACTTTGTGTCAACCACTGTGCCTGGTATTTTAATGTATTATCTTTAATTCTTTAAGCAACTTTCCAAAGTAGATATTACTATCTCCACATTACAGAGGAGAAATAGGAGGCTCAGAAAAGTAAATTAACTTGCCGGAAGTGACGTAAGGAACTAGTGATGGATCTGGAATTGGAACCCTATTGTATGGGGCTCCAAGATAAAATTCTTTTCCCTACGGTGCTTGTACTCATTGGTTTAGGGCTGCCATAGAAAGTGACACAGACTGACCGGCTTAAGAAACAGAAATTGATTGTCTCACAGATCTGGAAGAAGAAGTCTGGGATCCACCAAGGTGTTGGCAGGGTCGGTTTCTTCTGAAGCTCTGAGGGAAATGGTTGCATGCCTCTCTCCTAGCTTCTGGTGGTTTCTGTCAGTCTTTGGCATTACTTGGCTTATGGCAGCATAACTCCAGTCTTCATATGGTGTACTTCCTGCGTGCATGTCTGTGTCTGAATTCTCCCCTTTTTATAAGGATACTAGTCATATTGGATTAGGGGTCCACTCTAACTCCAGTAGTGTTACCGAAAGTGGGGTCCGGATGCTCACCTCTCTGAAGCCAATATGAGACAAGGTTGGTGGAAAGGAAAGTTTCTATTTTTCAGATTCCTGTCCAAAGGCCAGACTTCCCCCACTGACAACCAGTGAGCAAGAGCTTTTATTGGCAGAGGGAGGGGGCTCCATGCGGAAACAGCACAGGCAGCTCTGACTCTCATCTTGAAATTGGTCATTCGGTGGCCTGATCAGCGTCACCTTGATTGTTTTAAGCACAGTTAGTCTTTAGTTCCAGGGTCGGTTTGTGCCCATTTCTCTGAGGCCAGTTCTCAGAATTGTGGAAGCTTATGTCATGGCTACAGTCTGGTCATCATGTAATTAACTTCTTCCACCTGATGGGGGTTTCAGTATCTATAAGACAGCTCACAGGATAGGGCTCAGAATATTATCTACAGCACCTGGAGAGGAACTAAAGGTCTTTGACTATGCTTAATGACTAAACTATTACTATTTAGTCTTGTTGGACTGTTTTCCTTTGTTTCTGCATTTTCTCACTTCTCTGATTAAACTTATTCTTTTCTTTTTTTTTTTTTTTTTGCGGTACACGGGCCTCTCACTGTTGTGGCCTCTCCCGTTGCATAGCACAGGCTCTGGACACGCAGACTCAGTAGTTGTGGCTCGCGGGCCTAGCCGCTCCGTGGTATGTGGGATCTTCCTGGACCAGGGCACGAACCCGTGTCCCCTGCATCAGCAGGCGGACTCTCAACCACTGTGCCACCAGGGAAGCCCTAAACTTATTCTTTGGCTAAAGTTTTTCCACAGACAAAAGGCAGGCTGAGGACATGGGGGGCAAGGACCATAGGGTCCTCCTCCATTTCAGTATAACCTCATCTTCATTAATTTCATCTGCAGCAACCTTATTTCCAAATAAGTTCATATTTAGAGGTACTGGGGATTGAGACTTCACCATATGAACTTGGTGCGAGGGGGATACAATTCAACCCATAACAGTGGGGTTGTTAAACCTGTTAAAGCTCCAGGAAAGAAGTACACAAAAGCATAATTAATATTCGGACATGAGCAATAGTTCCAGGTGACACTAGATGTCAGAGTGCATGAGCGTTTTCTTTGGTGGATAATTAGCGCTAGCCCTTCAGAAGCTTAAGGAAATCCCCTTTGGCTGGGATGACCAGGGAATGCTTTATACTGTGATGGGATTTTAACTGACTGTGAAAAAGTGGCGTATCCCTTGGGTCGGTAGAGACAAGAAGGAGGAGGGGTCCTGGTATGTGTAGGGACATCTTCCCTGTCATCAGGAACTTAAAATCTAGCTCCAGAAACACAAATAAAACTCAAGAAAAGTTAACTATCAAGGCAAAAGTTGACAATATGACCTTAAAAAATAATAAAATAAAATATGACCTTCACCGACACATATGTGGGTAGCCGTGCACCACGGCACAAGGCAATGGCCACGTGAGTGACAAAGTGAGCTCCAACACTTTGGGGAAGGTTTGTGGGTATATGGTGATGTGAGCTGTGTTTGTTTGTTTGTTTTTAAAGGATGGGCTTTGGATAGAAGAAGAGCAGGGAGAGGGGTTCCCAGGGAGAGAAGGTGCTGTACACAGAGGTCGTAAAGCCCAAGACCTAACTGAAAGCCATCAGACATGCCAGTTGGGTGGAAACATCAGGTTTTTGTAGGGGAATGCTCCAGGGTGAGAGTGGAAAAGCTGTCAGCCTGCCTTCATGTTTCCAGAATCCTACACTGAAGCCACTGCCTAGGAAGGCATTTACCAAAGTATACGGTCGAAACCTGTGCTTTGTCAGACATTGGTAAGTATTCCTCAATTTAGAAAAAAGTTATGGGTTTAATAAATTGGGAAATAATGAATAATTAACATTAAGATTGCAGTCAGGTCATCAGGTCCTGGTGGGAAACAGCACACTCAAATTTAAGGGAGGTTTAGTAAATGGCTGGGCAGGGTTTGAGGAAACCATAAAGGAGAGGTGAGTGCCCCAGGGATGGTACCAGTGGGGAGCCATTAACTATCCCTAGGCCTGAAGGGAGGGGGAGAGAAAGGTTACTGTACCTGGTGAGGGATGCTCAACATGGCCTGTGTCCTTGAATTACAGCAGCCCTGTGGTGTCTGGGCACAGACCGGGGAATAAATACTCCCACCTCACTCTCCTGCCTCCCCACCTCCTGTTCAAACCAGCCAAGGCCAAAGGCAAAGGGGTCCATTGATAGAGAAAGTCAAGATAGCCTCCCAAGGCACAGAGCAGGTGCATGGGGGGATGAGGGGGGACAAATGGGAGGTTTCCCGCACAAACAGTTACTTTACAGGAGGAATTCATAGAGTATTTAATATATTAATGGGCTAATGACCCTACAAAGGAGGCTTTGGAAGGCAGTATTCCTAAACTAGCTTTATCACAAAATGCCATTTTTGAAGGATCTTTAGGACGAGTGATCAAAGGAAACCAAATTGGGAGACTTTGATCTGTGGGATGGAATCCAAGCCTCTTATATCAGTCAACCTTCTTTCAAATGAAAGTGTCAGAAACCGGTCTCAAGCTAGTTTAAACAAAAGGAGAATTATTTTGGATTTCACATAATTGGTGAGTCAGAAAGGGACTGCTGATTCAGGCATGGGTGGACCCAAGAGCTCTAGGGTTGGTGAGAGCTCTGTCTGTCCCTCCAGCATTCCACTCTGTCTGTCTCTGCTAAGCTTTATTCTCACCATGAGGTGGGCAGTACCACTACTGACTGCCTGACACCACATCCTCCCAGCTCAGCAATCCAGTGAAGAAGACATTTCTCTCTCTCCAAGTCCATATACAAATCCCATGATGATTCTGAGTGCTTCTGCCTGAGGTAAAGTGTCCATCCCTAAACAACATCTGTGATTATACATTGAGGTCCTTTGATTGACACTGCTTAGCCCTTTGGAGGTGGGGAGGGTACTGACCCCATTTTCACAGACTCAACAGAACCATATCACCCCAGAGTGTGGGGAAGAAACAAGAAAGAGGGTCATGAAAAAGCATGCAAACTTACTGCCAACTAAAACTATAGCTACCATGATCTATCATCTTCCTTTACAGTGTATTCATGGCTTCCTCCAAATCTGGCCTCAAACAATGAGTTCCAATACCTACTGTTCTCCTATATAACTTCCGTGCTTCAGTCAGACTGATTTATTTCCTGTTTCTTGAACACACCATAAATTCCCATATTTGTTCCTCAGCCCTTCTGATTTGAATCCTGCTTCGTCCGAATCAAGTCTCAAGACTCAAATGAAGTCTGCTCACTGTGTCCCCGTTCCCTTATTCCAAACTATAGATCTTGTTTTCCATCCTCTTAACTCCTGTTGCATTAGAATGTCTGTACCATCCATTTGATCTTTATGACCCACTGCCCTTTCTCCGTATTCCTATAGATATAACAAGGTTGTAAGCTCCTCGAGCTCCATGACATCATCACCATATCTTCATAAACTTTGTATCTACCTTGCCTGGCACACCGTAGAGGTTAATCAAATGTATTTTGCTTGCTATTTCAGAAGTTCAAGGTTAGCCTCCCACCTCTTCTTGCTTGCTTGCATTTTCATCAATCCTTCATGTCCTCTATGCTAACTTGTACAGTGGCCTTGAAAAATGTTCTTACCTTAGTCAGGTCCCAGTTTCTTGTCCAGTGGGTTAGCAATGCTGATATCATGGAAAAGAATCACCCATTAATTCATTTATTCATTCATGTACTCACTCATTCAGCACTTATTGATAACCTTCTATGAACAACACACTATGTTAGGTGTTGTGGAGCACACAAGGATAAATAATAGATTGTGCCTTGAGGACATTCAAAAAATTGTGGGGAATATAAAATAAGAATTAAATTTCTAAAAGACACGGTAGAATATTGTGCACCAAAACATTTTAGCAATCCTTATGGAAGGGAATTTGGCAACATCTAACAAAACTATATATACATTTACCCCTTGACCCAGCAATGCCAATTCTAGGAATTCACCCTAAAAATAGACCTCCATCTATATGAAACAACATATGTACAAGGTTTTTCACTGTGGAAATTTTGTAATAGAAAAATTAGGAAACAACCTAATGATCCATCCTTAAGAGACTGGTAGAATAGATTATGGGACATCTACATAAAAAGACTGAGGAAGATTGTTATAGGTTGAGTGAAGTGATTTCCAATATAATATTGTTAAGAGAAAAGAGAAGCAAGGTACAAAAGTGTATATAATGTGCTAACTTTTGTCTATAAAAGAAAGAAAAAGTTTAAATATGTATCGTATTTGCTTTTTTTAAACATGATGAAACATAGAAGGAATGAATTAAAAAATTAATGAAATGGCTACTAATAGTGCCTCCCTCCTTCTCTCTCTCTCTCTCTCTCTTAAAAGAGATTTCCTAGTTTGTCTTGTCCACTGAAAGGGCCTAAAAACAATGACTGCCCGGTAGAAATGACCATATCTAGCACTCAGATTTTGTTTTCTATTTACCATTCTCCAATAAAAAGAACCAGGGTTTCTTGAGAAATGGCTCATTTCAAGTCTGGTACAATAAAGGTTTAAGGTAAACATGGAACATCTTGTAGTTCCATAAAGCAAAGAAATGCTCAAACTCTAATGGGGTTAATGTCAAAGTATCATGGGAATGAACTTCAGGGTTTCCTGAACACATTTTTAATTAAGTGCAAAACACACAAAGTATAAAAAAGAATATGGGAATATAACACTTTGAATTAAAAAAATTAATAAGCTTATGCAGACTTAAAAAAGAGATACAATAGAATACCACTGAACAATAATAAGGAACAAACTGTTGAAACACACAAACAACATGGCTGAATCTCAAAATCAAGCCAAGTGAAAAAATTCAGACAAAAAGGAGTACATACTGTAGGATTCCATTTATATGAAATCTAGAAAGTGAAAGCTAATCTACAGTGACAGAAAGCAGATTGGTAGTTAGTTGCCTGTGGATGGGGTTAGAGGAAAGAGGATGAAAAAAAACTTTGGGGGGTGTTGGGAATTCTTGTTATCTTGATTATGGTAATAGTTTCACAAACATTTGTCAAAACTCATCAGTTTATACATTTTGAATGTATGCAATTTATTGTGTGTTAATTTTATCTCAATAAAATTAGAGAGAGTGTGTGTAAATGATGGGAACTCTTCTTCCGTTGCTAGGTTATAAATACAGAAGAAATGAAAGAAGTAGAACATTGTCATTTGGCAATCCCCAATGTAATAATTGATTCAGACAAGAATCATCAATAGAGGCTATCAACACTGGGGGAAATGTTCAAGGTAACAGGATAGTCACATGGTCTCAAAACACCACCCCATAGATTACTTATCAGTCCTAAAGGGGAAAATATACCTCTATGTTGGAGAGATATGGTGATAACACCATCACAGCAGAATACACATTCTTTTCAAGTGCACAGGGAACAGTCTCCAGTATAGATCACATGATAGGCCACAAAACAAATCTCAACAAATTTAAGAGGATAGAAATTATCTCAAATAGTTAACTTGAAGGAACTGTTTGTTGCAACTGTATCTGAAGCCAAGATTGCCTCCTTCTTAGTAGACCCTGACATATGAATGAAATAAAAATTGCAATCATATTGCTATTCACGGGATCTGTACCATCGGTAGGGATCCACTGAGGACATCCTGGTCCCAACATTGCTTAAAATTCAATTGGAATATTTTGTTACTGGTGAGATTGGACTGTTCTTTTAAATAGCATATTGTTGTTTTCAAATAGAGTCATTAATGGTTCCCTTTTCCCCTCTACACATTGAGAAATAGCAGTTTCTGTTCTATCCATGGGCAAGTCATTACTTCCAATTTCAAGATTTCATCATGTTGAATATTTATTGAGTTCTACAGTAAATCATGGAGCTTGTAAATACTGTCACAGGAAAACAAATTTATAAACTACTATTATCACAAAGATTCCTGAAGCGTTATGCTGTGTGGAGAACCCATCTCATCAGTCATTCAGGAATGTTATATATAAGATTTACAGCTCTTGCAAATGAAGCTTTAGAGGCTTTCATATGTGATTGAAGTGTCCATCCATTATATCTGTTACTCAGCAAGTGCACAGATGGTGCTGTGTGCTGAGTGGCAAGGTGGGTGGGGACCCAAAGATTCTCTCCTGGTGCTTGTAGAGGTCAACGTGTGGGCTTGTGGCAGAGTAGGAGAAGAGGATGTAGCCAGATTCAAGGTCTGACCCTTCAATTTGCATGGGCCCCTGTTCTAGAGAGGAGTTTGGCAGTGCAGTATCTCCAAGGTTTTGGATTGGCCTATGTCCTTAGAAGAATGTTAGGTGCACGGTGACCATGGCCACTGCAAATGAGCCCACCCATTGGATGAAGTGCTCTAAGTTCTGTTGTAACAGAGGTGGGTCATCCACCCAGGGCCCTTCTATATCTTTCCCACAGGGATTTGAACTTTCACCTCTGTGCATCTGTTTCCTCCCTGGGAAATGCAGCCTTGTGGAAAAAAATCATAACTTCTCCTTTTTCTGCTTCACTTCTTAAGCCATCCCCCTCTTTGACAAGATGTGCATTTCTCTTTCTCTCATATTGCTATTGAAGTACAGTGCATGAATCTAATCTTTAAAGTTTATCTTATTTAAAGTCTCTGGGGAGTACTTAGGATTTGAAGAAAACAAGTGGCAAATCCTGGAAAAATGTGAATAATTATAGCATTATTGAATTATTCTGTAAACTTGCATCTTATTTCACTTTACTTGAGGCTGGAGTAAACAGCTGTCTTTTTCCCTTATATTCAAAAGCAGAGACTAGTTCATTCTTTTCCAGGGGTGGCAAGTTATTGATCAGGAGATTACAGTCACCCTGACTGGTGAGCTGAATTTTCTTGTTGCTCTCTGTTGCCAGGGTATCTTCTTTGGGTTTGGGGCAACTTGTCCCAGCTTCCTTGTCTTTCTCCCCTTCCTACACTACACAGTGACTGAACGACCTCCAAGGGCTAATTTAGGAGGAGTCGAGAGCGTTTGAATGGGGCTTTGTATTCGTGATTCATTTCCGGTAGCCTCACACAGATGATGGATGGCACTAAATAACACATCCAATTTTTGAGACTTGATATTTGCTAACTGTATAGCCAGGCCCCTTTGACTCTCACTGAAGGGGAAACTTAAGCTATTAACTGAGATTAAGTGACTCATTTTAAGGTCAAACAGTAAATCAGGGATAGAATGGGAATTAGAACCACAGCTCCAAAGAGCTACAAAAACAAAGACTTGAAGAGGGGGAAAAAAGGATACAATTTAGGAAGATTACTTTCTCCTCTGGCTACAGTGACAGACAACCCTGCCTCTGGATTATTCTCAGGGATTAATAATTCATTTTGAACCTCAATAATGAATTCAAGTGTTCACGCACACAGCATCTTTGTGTGACAGTTCTGTGCTCTGCTCTAGAAGAAAACGGAAACAGATTTAAATGGTTCGCTGATCCCCACCCACTCTGCTGTCTGCGGTGTGTTGATGTAGTTCAGTTTATTTTAGCAAGAATTTATTTAGCTCACACTGTGTGCCAACCATGGTGTTAATCCTCTAAAATGAATTTTGGAGAATTTAAGCAAGACCCAAACATTTCCCGAAGGAACTTGGAGTCCAGTGATCTATTCATTTATTACCTTAAATGATTATTTGTATCCTTCTCTTTCCAACCAGTATAATTACAAGAGGAACACAAATTAGACTTTGACTTAAAAGTGTCAAGAATACGCAGTGTTCTTGAAGACACAATTGGTTTTTTTTCATTCAGCCAGATGAAGTGGTGAATGCCAGCATCGTGACATCGGCGGCTGCCCTTCAATTGTAGACTTGGAAAGTATATCCTAAATCCTCCACTGAAATGTTTTGACAGGCATTTTCATCCAGATATTATTAGCAACAAAACACAAACAATCCACACATCAATTCTGACTCTCAGGGAGGTCCTTGATGGGAATGTTATCAACTGCAACTTCAGGTGTTCTTGCCCAACCAAATCTCATTTCCCAATCAGTCGTAATCTTTTAAGTAGCTTTTCTGTTTGGGGATAAATAAAGCATAGGCATGTATTTGCCCAGCCACTTTTTGCATTTTTCATTACTGCGACACTTTTGGAAGTTATGACTCATCCATGGCTTAACGACATAAGGATATTATCGATAGCCAAAAGGCTGTTGGCAAAAACATCACACAAGCCTACAACCTATTGGAGATCGAAAAGAGCGTGGTCTGGGCAGCCCATTCATTCAACAAATATTTTTTGAGTATTCTGCTAGACCTGCCTCTGAGACCAATGACTCCATCTCTCTAAGCCTCAGCTTTTCATATCTGTGAAATGGGGACACCTACCTCGCAGGGTGGTGGGGATTCAGGACAGCAGCTACATGAAAATTCCCAGCCCAGGGCACACATAGGGGAGGTACTCAGTAAACGTGGATTTCCTTCACTTCTAGGGGAGAAGGAAAAGATGTATTTTTTCACACTTCCTTCAAGTTGCCTTCTTCACCTCTGCCCTCTTCATCTTTAAGAGCTGCAGCCTTGGAGATTTCCTTAGAAAATAGATAGAGGTCATTGCTTGGGAATGCCTTCACGTTCCTGTCTTCTGACCTCTCCTCAATGTGTCCTCATCTTTACTTATTTGGTCTCAGAGCATCACCATCCTTTCTCTGGACAGATTAACTCAGCCTTCTGTGCTCTGGAGCCCATTCCTTCCCAATTCCAAAAGACCTCCTGCCATCCAAAACTTCTTTCTCTTCTTGTCCTTGGGTACTTTACTTTCAGTGTATAAACAAGGCTTGACTCTCCTCTTGGGCTCTTGAGCTCCTCTGTCCATGGGTCTCTCTCTCCTTGACTTCAAAGGCAAGCTTTTGGGGACTTCCCTGGTGGCGCAGTGGTTAAGAATCCCCCTGCCAATTCAGGGAACATGGGTTCGATCCCTGGTCCCGGAAGATCCCACATTCCTGTGGAGCAATGAAGCCCGTGTGCCACAACTACTGAAGCCCGCGCACCTAGAGCCCGTGCTCCTCAACAAGAGAAGCCACAGCAATGAGAAGCCGGTGCACCGCAACGAAGAGTAGCCCCGCTCATCTCAACTAGAGAAAGCCTGTGTGCAGCAGTGAAGACCCAATGCAGCCAAAAAAAAAAAATTAATAAAAATAAATATAAATAAAAAAATTAACTGTTTAAAAAAGAAAAAGCCAAGCTTCTGGAAGGATGGGAGATGGATCACTCCCTCCACTTTCTCACCCACCATTCACTCCTCAAATCCCCATCCTCTGGTTTCTGTCTTCCTCACACCATGGGGACAGCTCTTGCCAAAGTCATCATTCATTTCCAAGCCTATTGGGTATTTTTCACCTTATTCTTCATGGTTCTTTAGGACTTTTGAAACTGTTTTCTTTCTGGAAACTGCTGCTCCCTTGGCTTTGTGGTATGTGATTCTGGTCTTCCTCTTCCTTCCCTGGCCACTCCTGGCTACTCTAGGGGCTCCCCATCCTTTATGCCTGATGATAATAACCAACTTTTTTTTTCTTTTTTACTTTTATTGCAGTAGAGTTGATTTACAATGTTGTGTTAGTTTCAGGTGTATGGCATAGTGATTCAGTTATACATATACATATATTCATTCTTATTCACATCCTTTTCCAATATAGAGATAATAACCAACGTTTACAGAGACCTCAATATATGAAGGTAGTTTTCTAAGTACTTTATATAAATTATCGCATTTAAATCTTAACAAACCTTTAACGAGTACTAATATTTCCCCCTTTTATACACAAGGAAACTGAGGCTTAGAAAGGCTAAGCAGTCTGTCCAGAGGGACATACTAATAAGAAGTGGAGCCTGATTCAAACTCAGATAGCCCAGCCCCAGAGCCCCTCTTATCACTACCTAAAGTTTAGTTTTCTCCTTAACCTTTTCTATCCATTTTAACATTTCAATCCTTTTCCCCCTTATCCTATAGGTTCTCCCAGATATATCTAATTTACTCCCATTCTTTCAATGATTACCTACCTATATACTGATGACTCCTAGGTGAGTGCAGGATCTCCAAGAAGCAGACACCAAAATGGAATTGGATGTGCAAGAGATTAGTTGGGAGAAATGACTGTAGGGGATACAGGAGAGAGGGAGAGCCTTAGACCTTTGTGCTGATGGACATTGATGAAAGAACAGGAAGGAAGGATGTTGGGTAGGGAGAGCCTCAGCTCCCAGTACAGCCCAGAGGAAGCCTGTGTTAGAGAAGCACGTGAGGCGTGGCCATGCTTGGTCATCAGGTGGGAGCACCCCAAGGAGAGTGTGGTGGGTGTGAGCGCTGTCACACTTGAAGGTGAAGGAGCAGAAGGCTGTCTGCTAGCCTACTTCCTCGCACCAGGTTCTCTTGATGGGAAACATGAGCAGTACACCTCCCTAATCAACGCCAAGCCCCAGTCCCCATTTTCCATCCGAACCTGTCTTTGAACTCCAGCCTTACCCCCAGCTGCTTGTCTCCCATGTCCGTTCCACCTCCATGGAACCTCAAACTCAGCATGTCGACCACTGAACTCCTTAAGGGCCTCGCCCCTTTCATATTCTCTACATCCGCTGCCTCAGCATGTGGCTCTATCATCTAAGTACCCCCACTTCCTTTCCCTCATGTCTGCGCATACGACCAGTAACCACATTCTGTGGATTTTAGGTTCTAAATTTCTGTTAAATTGATTGGTCATTTCCTCTCCATATCTATTACCGCTGCCTTCGTTCAGACCCTCATCATCTCTCTGTTATAAGAGCTTTATATCCCCCTGGTCTCCTTGTCTCTGCTGTCTTCCCATGGTGCTGTCAACAGAGCGATCTACCCCCCTTGAAACTGACCTCGCGTGACCTGATCATCTCCACATGACATAGTGAAGCTGAGAGGTGAGGGCTGAGTGCTACAAGAATTCAGAGGGGGGATGGTCAGCCTCTGCTGGAAACGCAAGGAAGCCTTCCTGGACAGACAACTGAAAGATCACCAAGCAGATGACCAGCCCCTGTTTAAATAGGTAATTATCCGCTCAGTCACGGCTGCTCATGGCCAAGAAAAGTTTAGTCATAAGAAAGTTTCATGTTGCTTATCAAAACAGTGATTTGCTGCAGGCAGAGAAGGGAAGCTCTTCATTTTCCCTGAAATGTGAGGACCTCTAGGTTTGGGATTTCTGTCTTGCAAGCACAGTGGACATTAACACATATCTGTTGGATGGGTTTCAAGTTCAGCCACAACCTTTGCCCTAGTGCTCCCTGACCTCGCCCCACACCTCCCATCTCCTTTTAACTTGAGAGGCAAACACATTCTCACTTCTTTTCAGGGAGGGATTGTTTCTTGTCTCTTCAAAGAGAAACTTGAGAAGGCCAAGAGTGTGGGCCTGTCCTGCAGGTACAGATGCCTCTGAGAAACAACGGAGTTGATTTTGGTTTTCAAGGATATCAAAGAACTTTAGGAAATAACCCAAGTTTTGAGTATTTTGAGTTCAATTTCCAGACATGTCAATAGAGATATGACTATAATATGCTCTGGAGGATACAAGATATTCTGCTCAGTGAACTGACTTGTGAAAGTTTAATCAGCTAACTTATCCTTCGCCCAACCTCTACCCATCCAGGATACAGAAATGAGCACTTTCCTTCTTCCAGAAGAAATTTATTCCGCATGCTCTGTGAGACAATGTAACAGAAACTATAGTAGATCAGATAAACCGATACTCTCGAAGGTATTATCAGCTACAAATAATACCAAATAACAGCCTTCTAATTTTGATACCTAAACATAATTTCCCTAGAAGATGTCATTTTAATAACAAATAGTTATACACTTGCTTTAGCTTAGTGTTTACTTTCTAAAGGAAATGATCCCATTATCATCTTTTTGCCTGTAGGAGAGGAGGGGCAGCAGGAGAAAGAGGACCGAAGCAAAAGGTCATGGAAATGGACTCACAGATGATTAACTGCCTCTTCAGAGGCAAACCCTAGGGCCACAAAAGCCGTTGCTCATTTTAAGACTTTCCCAAGTTTCCCTCTTGAATATTGCAATCTGCTCTTTGTTTCATAGGCATACATCAGGAGCTTGATAACTTTATTTTGTTGACTGTAATCTGTCCTCCATATTCAAGACTAGGGAAGTAGGTAATAGCTCTATACCAGAGGCTCCCCTTCATGCTGGGGTTTGTCTTTGCAATGGTGGAAAGGAACAAAGGCTGGGAGAAGATGCCCAGAGAGCTCAGACCATGGAGAGGGAAAGAGGCATAACTGCCACTTTGGGTGGCCATTTGAGTAGAGTAAGGTTGAGAACCGTTGGTCCAAGAGCAATCTCTCAGGGAGACCTCTGGGCCTCTAAGCTGGTGCATGACCGTGCTTATGTGCGACATCTTTCTCTCCTCCTTCTTCTCACCTTGCAGTTGGACCACAGGTACACAACACAGTGTTCGGTTGACTTCTATTTCGCATGAGTTCCCTCTGAAACCTCCTTTCACTGCGTTGTCTTGGATCAGGCTGCTGCCCCCAACTTGTCCAGCTCTGCCATCACAGCTCCAAGCACCCAAGGAGAAAGGGAGAATGGAACCCATCACCCAGCTGTTCCGGGCCACCAGCGTTGTGTTGCAGGTGTATGTAGTATGTCAAGAAAATTGGCTGTGTTTTTCTTTTTTCGAGTAATCAGCTTTCAAAGCCCATCTCTGCCATTTAACTAGTGTGTGACCTTGGGAAACTTTCTTAACCTTGCCAAGGCTCAGTTTTCTCACATGGAAAACGGGAATACAGTAGGGCTGTTGTAAGGGTTAAGTGAGATGATGCTGTTGGGAGGAAAAACTTCCTCTTCCAACATGAGCTCAGCTCGTCAGGAGAAAAGACAAAGTTTATTTACATTCACCGGAGGCTTTAGATGAAATGGCCCAGAACTGCGAGAGATAGGGGTTTATACACCAACTTAATAAGAGAGAGAGAGGAAGGAGAAAGATCTTCCGTGGAAGAACAAAGGAAGGTCTGACAGTTTCAGATAAAGTTTGTTGAGCAGTTACTCATCTCAGTGATAATGGTTAGTCCCCATTCCAGCTATAAATCTCCTGGAGAGGGGATTTATGATGGCTATATTTTGGGGGAGTTCCAGCTTAAGTCCCCAAAATAAGTTTAGAGAAGTTTTCTTTCTGTGTCTGCTGTTTGTTCAGATGTTTTTAGCTTAAAATAATCTTTATGCCATTGAGGTGCATGTTGGGTTCTTTCATTGTAAGACACATGGTGCTATGTAGGTGTTGTTACAGGAGAGGGAAATCTTTCAGAGTTCAGAGGCATTACCCAAAAGTGGCATCATCACCCTTGTGGCCAGTGGCTCTCTTCTGGGCTCTGGGGAGTAGGTGGTACCCTAGAAATGGTAGCAGCAAAGGCAGCCATGAGGAGAAGTACTCTGCTTGTCCCAAGAGGAGAAAAGAGGTCCCCACTCTCCACACCTTGACCATAAACACAAATGATGTGCTCCTGCCTCCACCTGGGAACAGCCTCTTCTTTGGATCCACCACAGAAAAAATCAAACTGAATAAAAATAATTTTCCTTCTGAAGTTTTTACTCCTGGTGTCTGTAGAGATGGTCAAAAGGAGGCAAGGCATGTGGCAGAGGGATGCTGGAGTCCAGGCAGGAATTAAAGTCACCTAACGAGGACCAGCTGAAAATCCACATCCAGGTTTGTGTATTTTTAAGTCCAAGTGAATAGCTTTATATAAAGGTGTGATTTGGTTTCAAGGTTATTTTAAGCCCTGACAAGAAAAATCTTTAAAAATAAGAGATAAATTTCTTCTTTGTTCGTTAGAGAAAAGAATAGTGGAATAGTTCATATTGCATAGATTTTCATGTTTTAATTCCATTTTTCTCCAAGAAATCTACTTCCCTTCTATTTGTAGCACTGCATGTATAGCTGAGAGTGAAGACACGTTAGAAAAATTCATGCAATACCTAATTGCATTGAAGATAGTTATACCAAAAGAGACTGACTCCCAATGAGAAATCTGCTTTAATTTTATTATTTATAAGGATTTATGAATTGCATGTAGTGCAAAGGGCACCACACCAATCCTATAAATGTTACTCTTATATAATTGCACAAATTATGCAAATGACTTATGCAAATAATTCAAAATTGCTAATCTGAAATTTTAATTGGGCATATATGCCAAATATTTTCTTCAGTAAGGTAGATTCCCCTTCCCCAGGCCAACTGGTAATTAAATAAGAAATAAGGGGAGGGCTTCCCTGGTGGTGCAGTGGTTGAGAGTCCGCCTGCCGATGCAGGGGACACGGGTTTGTGCCCCGGTCCGGGAAGATCCCACGTGCCGCAGAGTGGCTGGGCCCGTGAGCCATGGCCGCTGAGCCTGCGCGTCTGGAGCCTGTGCTCCGCAACGGGAGAGGCCACAGCAATGAGAGGCCCGCGTACTGCAAAAAAAAAAAAAAAAAAAAAATCATTGAAAACTGCAATTTTTCATTCTTCTGAAATATCCATTCATTCACTCATTCAATGACTATTCAGTTAGCGTTTACTATGGTCTTGCTGGGAAGGACACAAAGAAATGGAGTATCTAGCAGTGACTTAGTTCTCAAGCATTCACCAAAAGCTTCACATGCACAGTTTGATGGGCACAAGAACTCAGAGAAATCAGTATTAGCATTTCCATTTTACTGATGACAAATCTGAGGTTCAAAAGAAGGTTGTCCAAATGTCCGTAACCTGACTCCAAGTCCAGGGTTCTTTCCACCAAAACGTGAATTGTGTCTTGCCTTTGTACCTTGCTTTTAGATCTAAAATCCGGGAGATGAGGTATCCATACATTTAGAATGAAAAAACAAGATTTAGACAGCGAAGCAAAACAGCTATTTGGGAAATATTACAGGGTAGTAAGTGGTTAAATGCCTAACGTGTAGGGCAGAGAGCAAGCATCACACAGGAGGAACTTATCATTCTTGATCGAGAAGCAGAGTGTATGCTTATTGCAAATGGAAAATAATCTTTCCCACACAGGGACTAACAGCCTGTATTTGGAATCTGATTTAATCATATAAAAACTATGGTTAACTTCAAATAAACAAAAAAATGCATAAACCAAATCCATGATTCTTATCAGATCTGTGATACCTACTTTTGGCACCTGTAAATAATTAATTCTAAGCTTGAAAAGATCTGATAAAACAACTTCATTTGAAAAGCAATAACGTGTAGATGTTGAGACTATTAGAGGAAAAAGATTTAAGGTAGTCTCAATTTGCTCCAATAGCAACTGAAGTGAAGGAAGCGGATTAACAATAGATTCTTAGCTTTACTAAATCACAGAATTAATAACATGTACTCAAGCCCTTTAAAACTGTCTGATTCAGCAGCCAGTAGCCACTAGATGCAACTATTTAAATTTTAATTAATTAGAAATTAAATAAAAATTTAGTTTCTTAGTTGCACTAGCCACATTTGACATGCTCAGTAGCTCTATAATAGATGATCGGCTACCATATTGGACAGTGCAAATACAGAACATGTTCATCTTTGCAAAGTCCTGCTGGGCACTGCTGCTCTAGTCTCTGGCAAATGAGAGATTGTGATGGAGAATGTAAAATTATTTTTTAAATGAAAAAGGGGAAATACTGAGTTCTTATTGTAATAGTTTTGCTTTGTTTTGTATAATGATAGCATCAGAGTTGCTCTGTTCATTCATTATGAAACAAATATTTGCACTTTGCTAGGCACTGTGTAATTACACAATTTCAGTTCTGCTAGGGATCGGCAGTTGTTTCTCCCAGAACCTAGCACCTAGCACTGTGCAGGAAAATAGTCCTACTCAAGAATTGTTTATTGAGCCTCCCTGGTGGCGCAGTGGTTGAGAGTCTGCCTGCCGATGCAGGGGACACGGATTCGTGCCTCGGTCTGGGAAGATCCCACATGCCGCGGAGCGGCTGCCCCCGTGAGCCGTGGCCGCTGAGCCTGCGCGTCCAGAGCCTGTGCTCCGCAATGAGAGAGGCCACAACAGTGAGAGGCCCGCATACCGCAAAAAAAAAAAAAAAAAAAAAAGAAAGAATTACTGACGGAACAATGCAGATCTTCAAACATCTTCCTCTGCCTTTGTACAGGTCAGGAATGAGATGAGCAACTCCATTGCTGAAGATAAGGTAACTTCCTAGTTACCCACCCAATATCTCTTCCCTTCTTCTTTTCTGCAGATAGAATTCCAGTTTTATTCAGGTCACTAATGTCCCCAGCCAGGGAGATGGATCAAGACTTTTCTGTGCCCACACAACAATTTTATCCCAGCTTTCCCATCCTTTCTTTCATCTAATATGACCATATAATCCAGATTTGGCCAGTGAGATCTAGGTAGAAATGAGTGTGTGGCGTTTCTATAAAACCTGATAAAAGGAAATTGACTTGCCTGCACTACCTGCTCTGTTTCCTCCTTCCTGCTTTGAATGTGAATGTCTTATCTGGAGACGCCACAGGTATCTTGCAACTCTGAGGAGATATGTATAAGTGAAAAACTAAGAGAAGTGCAGACAGCAACGTTGTTGAGCTGCGGAGCGAAGGCCTAAACTGTCTTTCACCATACTTCTTATGTAGAAAAAAAAGAAATGGCCATTCATTTGAGCCACCTTTAACTAAGTGTTCTGTTACTTGCAGCTAAAAGCAACCCTAGTGTATACAGAGCATTATGGCACATAGTGTGTTGTGTAGAGAGACTACCTACTCCTTCATGACGCAATCACTTACCTGATAAGATTCTACATTTCAAGTGGCCATTATAATGTATGGTTCAGACCTCCTGCTCCAGGGAGCATAATTGACTGATGGCTGCAGGTGCTGCCTTTCTGGACCCACCCCCGAGCTCATGCAAGGCTATCCTTCCTAGGGGACGCTCTGAGTCTATGACCGAGTATGGCAGGGAAAGGAACGCAGACACATTCCTGCAAGATGAAGGCTTCCTTCAACAGGCAACTTTGGCCCGAGGACTCCCCATTGGCCTGGCTGAAACTTTCTTAGAATTATCCAGCATCTGAGAGTCTTCCTCTCCAAGCCTCCTTCCTTGCCGCTCTTTTTCACAAGCACCAGATTTGCAACATGGTCTGAAAGCTCTTCTTGTTAATTCTTTCTCCCTCCCCTTTATCCGTCATAGCTATTTCTCCTAATAAATCTCTTGTGTATCTAATTCCTTCTTGAAGTCTCCTTCTTAAAGGACACAATCTGGACCCAATCTAATCTTGGCTAAATAAATTAGGAAAATAACCTAACCTGGGAAGCTAGAAGAGGTTCAACCTGATTGAAGCATGAAGCGAAAGGGCTGGAGAGGTTAAGAAGACTTGAAAGCTACATTCAAACCATTGGTTTATCAACCTCTCTCTGCTTTCCTACTTTTAAAATTCCTGCCACTTAAAATTCCTGCCTTGTTTTTTAGAGTGTAAACCACTCCCTCAGGATCATTTCCTAGAATTCACTCCTATCCTTCTGGACAATTCCTTTCAGCACCAGTTTGGTAGCTTGTCTCCAAGATGGCCACCATCTTGGAGACAAGTTACCAAAGAAAGGGAATTCTTTCCATCCATATACACTCGTACCATTTCCTCATCAAGGATGGAATCTCTTCCTACCTTCCCCTTGAATCTGGATGGCTTTAGTGACTTGCTGGACCAGTAGAATATGGCAGAAGTGACACCCTGTGACTTTCAAAACTCAGTCATGAGAAATCTTGTGGCTTCTGCCTATACTAATAGGCATATTCTCTCATGGAACTCTCTCTCTTTAGAGGAAAGCAGTGACTGTGTAAGAACTGCAACTAACCATGAGACTACCTGCAGGGGGAGAGAGAGAGAGAGGCATGCTGGCCAGACTTCAGCTGTTCTAGCCACCCCAGTCTGGCACTGAATATGAGTCAAGGAGCCATATTGGACTTTCCACTCCCATCAGACGCCCCAAAGAGATGAAAAGAGGCTCCAGAAATACAGCCCCAGGAGAGATATCCTGGCCATCTCCAACCATTTATTCCACTCCAGCTGAAGTCTCTGACTCACCAAATCATGAGCATAATAAAAAAAGTTTGTTGTTTTATGCCACTAACTTTCAGATGGTTTGTTATGCAACAAAAGATAACTGGAATATCCTTGGGTTCCCTCACATCCATAAGACTAAGCCGTTTTAAACAATGGCTTCTCAGAACTTCATTTTAGTTCTTTGAACTATATCAACATATTGAGCTAATTCTCCACAGTCTTTATCATCCTCCTGCTAGACATCCTGTCTTCCTCACTGAATCCAGTATCATATGGTACAGTTATGCAGGTCGTGCACTGCACAAAGGTGTCAGGCCAAGGAGTTGAGTGATGGCTGAAAAAGGTGTCTTTTTTTTTTTTTTTTTTTTTTGCGGTACGCGGGCCTCTCACTGTTGTGGCCTCTCCCGTTGCGGAGCACAGGCTCCGGACCCGCAGGCTCAGCGGCCATGGCTCACGGGCCCAGCCGCTCCGTGGCATGTGGGATCTTCCCGGACCGGGGCACGAACCCATGTCCCCTGCATCGGCAGGCGGACTCCCAACCACTGCGCCACCAGGGAAGCCCCAAGGTGTCTTTTTTTAAGTTTATATA